>NW_027181700.1:185000-190000 GCF_028537555.1 Battus philenor
GCATCGACATTAATCGTAATTTTAACACACGGAATCAGGACGATATCACGTTAGAAAATCGATACACGAACGGGACCGGACTCTGTCGTTTTCCGAAATCGATACGCGAACGCCCGAGTGACTATCCGCACCCCGAGGCCGGGCCGCACGATCTTTATTACGGACCGCTACCGTCTCGACGACGACGACGACGACGACGACGACGACGACGACGACACCTTTCTTTGTCTCAGTCGACATCGCGTATGAAAGAGTGCGATCGTCATCAGCACGAAATTTATGCATCGATACGCGAACGGGACCGGACTCTGTCGTTTTCAGAAATCGATACGCGAACGCATCGGCGGCTGGCTACGCGCAATCCGCGATCGGGTCGAACGATGATGATGATGATGATGATGATGATGATGATGATGATGATGATGATGACGACGACGATGACATCGAGATCAGGGTCAGATATAGATATGTAGATCGGTGGTATGCAATCGATACGCGAACGCTCTATCGCGCTACGCGGAGACGCATACAGTCGTTCCCGCATATACATGGGACTGGCGCGAGACGCGCCGGTCGGCCGAATAGAGTTCTCTCCGATGCTCTTCTGTTTTGTTTTGTTTGTTGGTGGTTGTGGAGTGTGGAGTGTGTTTTTTTGGTTGGTGGGGTGTGTGTGGTGTGGTGGTGTTAGTTTGTTTGCGGAGATTGCGTTTTTTTTAGATTTAGTTTTTTTTTTTTTTTTTTAAATAAAAAAAAAAAAAATTAAAAATTATTCTTAGAAAACGCGCGCGAATCGAACAAAACTAATAACACCGATACACAAACAACGCGCGCCACCAACGAGAACGCCCGAAACTGAAACTTCTATAACCGACAAACGCACGAACGACACAGCGGCGGCGGAGGAGGGAAGAAAAAGGGGATCATCTCCCCACAACAACACACCGTAAACTGTGTCGGACGACGTCTCCGTTATGTAAGAGCGGAAGGCGTAAGAGAACGTCTCGTTTAATTAACGCGAACGGCGTTGGGCTCCCGAGTCGACTTCGGGGCGGCCCTTAACGCATCGCATCAACGAGCTCGTCGCGCGCTAGTCGCGCGACGGTCGATCATGATATATAAATCAAGGATTTCGGATCTCTCTAAAACCGGGCTGGAAATCGGTCATTGTTCGTTTTGCGAAACGATATTTTATAAAAGTGAAGATTTGTATGTGTCTCGTCAAAGAACGTTCCGATGAATCGGACGCGATGCCGCGTCCAAAGTAAATCTGGACGAACGCGAGGCGAGTGTTGAGATATACATTTTCCTCCGTGAACAGATAGAAAAACGAATTCATTTTGTTGTTGCGGTGTGGTGTTGTGTGTGTATTGTAATAAATACGCACGCACGCACGCACGCAAAAAGCTACCTAGGCACCGGCGCGTCACGGCGTTTCGAACGTC
Source organism: Battus philenor (assembly GCF_028537555.1). Taxonomy (NCBI): domain Eukaryota; kingdom Metazoa; phylum Arthropoda; class Insecta; order Lepidoptera; family Papilionidae; genus Battus; species Battus philenor. The sequence continues at coordinate 186,443 of NW_027181700.1, forward strand.
CGACGCGTCGCTTGTCACACGTCTATCATATCATCATCACCCTCATATCTCTCGTATGTGCGGTGTTGGTGTGTGTTAGCTCTAGCTAGCTCCCTGGTTGATCCTGCCAGTAGTTATATGCTTGTCTCAAAGATTAAGCCATGCATGTCTCAGTGCAAGCCGTATTAAGGCGATACCGCGAATGGCTCAATATATCAGTTTTGGTTCCTTAGATCTTACCTCGGTTACTTGGATAACTGTGGTAATTCTAGAGCTAATACATGCAATCAGAACTCTGACCAGTGATGGGATGAGTGCTTTTATTAGATCAAAACCAATCGACGGAGGGCCTCGCGTCCGAAGTCGTTAATTTTGATGAATCTGGATAACTTTTGCCGATCGCATGGTCCAGCACCGGCGACGCATCTTTCAAATGTCTGCCTTATCAACTTTCGATGGTAGTTTCTGCGACTACCATGGTTGTCACGGGTAACGGGGAATCAGGGTTCGATTCCGGAGAGGGAGCCTGAGAAACGGCTACCACATCCAAGGAAGGCAGCAGGCGCGCAAATTACCCACTCCCGGCACGGGGAGGTAGTGACGAAAAATAACGATACGGGACTCTTACGAGGCCTCGTAATCGGAATGAGTACACTTTAAATATTTTAACGAGGAACAATTGGAGGGCAAGTCTGGTGCCAGCAGCCGCGGTAACTCCAGCTCCAATAGCGTATACTAAAATTGTTGCGGTTAAAAAGCTCGTAGTTGCATTTGTGCGCCGCGCTGTCGGTGCACCGCATCCGCGGTGATACTGACACGTCTGCGGAGCATATCGTCGGTGAGCCGTCGGTAAAACGGCGGTTCAATATCAAAATCCTATCGCGGTGCTCTTCGGTGAGTGTCGAGATGGGCCGACAATTTTACTTTGAACAAATTAGAGTGCTCAAAGCGGGCTCAAAATGCTGCTTGAATATTTCGTGCATGGAATAATAGAATATGATCTCGGTTCTATTTTGTTGGTTTTCAGAACTCCGAGGTAATGATTAATAGGGATAACTGGGGGCATTCGTATTGCGACGTTAGAGGTGAAATTCTTGGATCGTCGCAAGACGAACATCAGCGAAAGCATTTGCCAAAGGTGTTTTCATCAATCAAGAACGAAAGTTAGAGGTTCGAAGGCGATTAGATACCGCCCTAGTTCTAACCGTAAATATGTCATCTAGCGATCCGCCGACGTTACTACGATGGCTCGGCGGGCAGCTTCCGGGAAACCAAAGATTTTGGACTCCGGGGGGAGTATGGTTGCAAAGCTGAAACTTAAAGGAATTGACGGAAGGGCACCACCAGGAGTGGAGCCTGCGGCTTAATTTGACTCAACACGGGAAATCTCACCAGGCCCGGACACCGGAAGGATTGACAGATTAACAGCTCTTTCTTGATTCGGTGGGTGGTGGTGCATGGCCGTTCTTAGTTGGTGGAGCGATTTGTCTGGTTAATTCCGGTAACGAACGAGACTCTAGCCTGCTAAATAGGCGTCGTCATTTAGGTGTGCGCCGCTCCGGTGGCGCAACTCACTGGCGACGTATTAAAATTCTTCTTAGAGGGACCGGCGGCTTCGAGCCGCACGAGATTGAGCAATAACAGGTCTGTGATGCCCTTAGATGTCCTGGGCCGCACGCGCGCTACACTGAAGGAATCAGCATGTTCTCCCTGGCCTAGAGGCCCGGGCAACCCGTTGAAACTCCTTCGTGCTGGGGATTGGGGTTTGCAATTATCCCCCATAAACGAGGAATTCCTAGTAAGCGCGAGTCATAAGCTCGCGTTGATTACGTCCCTGCCCTTTGTACACACCGCCCGTCGCTACTACCGATTGAATGATTTAGTGAGGTCTTCGGACCGACACGCGGTGGCTTCACGGCCGTCGGCGTTGCTGGGAAGTTGACCAAACTTGATCATTTAGAGGAAGTAAAAGTCGTAACAAGGTTTCCGTAGGGGAACCTGCGGAAGGATCATTAACGTGTGTGTATGTGTGCGAGACGCGTGATATGTTCACGAACGTTGTTGCGCCGCTGTTGCTGTTGTTGCTGTTGCGACGACGACGACGACGACGACGACGACTTCGTACATACCGTGTTTACACATATATATATGTAATACATCCATAATGATATATATATATACGACATATATACATATATATGTACGTACGCGCGCGCTGCTGTTCGTATCTAATGCGGACGAGCGCGCGCGCGTGTGCGTGCGTGTGTGTGTGCGTGTTTGTATATATGTATAAAAAATAAAATGTGAAATAATTGTCTCTAGCGTCTATTACGCCTAACGGCGCAGCGGCGACGGCGCCGTGGCGGTGGCCGGTGGCGGTGGTGGCATTCGTCGAAAGTGCTACCGCCGCCGCTGCCTCCGCCGCCGTCGAAGCGGCCGGGTGGCGGAAAAACGCCGAGAGACGAGCGCCGACCGGGGCATACCAAACGGAGCGTTCGAAGCGGTGAAAATCCCCACTGCCTAGCTCAGGCCCTTTATTGTCGGTTGGCGCTATACAAAACGAAATTTAAGCGGTTAGAAAGATGACAATGTCGTGCGTCACGCCAGCTCGTTGGGGGGTGCGCGGGTCGTCGTCGTTCATCATTCTAAAGGATTCGCGTCGGGGCGTTAAGCTTTTTCGGTGCCGTTTCTTTATGAACGCCTCGGCGCACATGAATTCGACCAACTTTCGACGTTAATACATAAAAACGGACAATCAAGTGGCCGACGGCGAGAGCCGTAGGCCGCTACCGTAAGTAATAACAACATTAAGAAAAAACCATTACCCTGGACGGTGGATCACTTGGCTCGCGGGTCGATGAAGAACGCAGTTAACTGCGCGTCATAGTGTGAACTGCAGGACACATTTGAACATCGACATTTCGAACGCACATTGCGGTCCGTGGAGAAATATCCAGGACCACTCCTGTCTGAGGGCCGGCTGTTAAAATATAAAAACCACACTGTTCGGTGTAGAACGCGCGCTACGTGCGCTCGCGCCGGTCGATGCGCGCGGCGGTGACGCGCGACGCGGCGGCGGCGGGTTGGTGGGGGGTGATGAACGAGCTCGCGGACGGTGCGATGGGACGATCTCTAATAAGAGTCTCTCGTCCGCGCCGCCGCGGCTCTCACTCTCTCTCTCTCACTATCCGCCGTCGCTGTCGTCGCGCTGCCGCTGCCGCACTACCGCGCGCGGGCGAGCGGGCGCGCGCTCTTTCGAACAATTGACGGTTTCCGTTGAACGTTCTTCGCGACGGACGACGGACGGCGGGGTGCTGCACCCCTCACGTCCGCGTACGCGCGGAGCGCGTTTACGGTCCGTTTAAATATATCGAATTGTATTGAATATGAAACGAGTGTGAAAAGATTACACGCATCGCTAAGACGCGAGTCTTCGTAGTGCGGTCTTCGTCCGAGCTCATCGGTTCGTGTATACGATATAATAAAATATATCGGAAGCACAGACGACGCGTCTCCGACGGATGCGACCGGCAGGCGGTGAATGTTTTCTTGCGCGGCAAGCGTAACGCACACACAAAC
>NW_027181700.1:197500-205000 GCF_028537555.1 Battus philenor
ACGACGTCTCCGTTATGTAAGAGCGGAAGGCGTAAGAGAACGTCTCGTTTAATTAACGCGAACGGCGTTGGGCTCCCGAGTCGACTTCGGGGCGGCCCTTAACGCATCGCATCAACGAGCTCGTCGCGCGCTAGTCGCGCGACGGTCGATCATGATATATAAATCAAGGATTTCGGATCTCTCTAAAACCGGGCTGGAAATCGGTCATTGTTCGTTTTGCGAAACGATATTTTATAAAAGTGAAGATTTGTATGTGTCTCGTCAAAGAACGTTCCGATGAATCGGACGCGATGCCGCGTCCAAAGTAAATCTGGACGAACGCGAGGCGAGTGTTGAGATATACATTTTCCTCCGTGAACAGATAGAAAAACGAATTCATTTTGTTGTTGCGGTGTGGTGTTGTGTGTGTATTGTAATAAATACGCACGCACGCACGCACGCAAAAAGCTACCTAGGCACCGGCGCGTCACGGCGTTTCGAACGTCCGACGCGTCGCTTGTCACACGTCTATCATATCATCATCACCCTCATATCTCTCGTATGTGCGGTGTTGGTGTGTGTTAGCTCTAGCTAGCTCCCTGGTTGATCCTGCCAGTAGTTATATGCTTGTCTCAAAGATTAAGCCATGCATGTCTCAGTGCAAGCCGTATTAAGGCGATACCGCGAATGGCTCAATATATCAGTTTTGGTTCCTTAGATCTTACCTCGGTTACTTGGATAACTGTGGTAATTCTAGAGCTAATACATGCAATCAGAACTCTGACCAGTGATGGGATGAGTGCTTTTATTAGATCAAAACCAATCGACGGAGGGCCTCGCGTCCGAAGTCGTTAATTTTGATGAATCTGGATAACTTTTGCCGATCGCATGGTCCAGCACCGGCGACGCATCTTTCAAATGTCTGCCTTATCAACTTTCGATGGTAGTTTCTGCGACTACCATGGTTGTCACGGGTAACGGGGAATCAGGGTTCGATTCCGGAGAGGGAGCCTGAGAAACGGCTACCACATCCAAGGAAGGCAGCAGGCGCGCAAATTACCCACTCCCGGCACGGGGAGGTAGTGACGAAAAATAACGATACGGGACTCTTACGAGGCCTCGTAATCGGAATGAGTACACTTTAAATATTTTAACGAGGAACAATTGGAGGGCAAGTCTGGTGCCAGCAGCCGCGGTAACTCCAGCTCCAATAGCGTATACTAAAATTGTTGCGGTTAAAAAGCTCGTAGTTGCATTTGTGCGCCGCGCTGTCGGTGCACCGCATCCGCGGTGATACTGACACGTCTGCGGAGCATATCGTCGGTGAGCCGTCGGTAAAACGGCGGTTCAATATCAAAATCCTATCGCGGTGCTCTTCGGTGAGTGTCGAGATGGGCCGACAATTTTACTTTGAACAAATTAGAGTGCTCAAAGCGGGCTCAAAATGCTGCTTGAATATTTCGTGCATGGAATAATAGAATATGATCTCGGTTCTATTTTGTTGGTTTTCAGAACTCCGAGGTAATGATTAATAGGGATAACTGGGGGCATTCGTATTGCGACGTTAGAGGTGAAATTCTTGGATCGTCGCAAGACGAACATCAGCGAAAGCATTTGCCAAAGGTGTTTTCATCAATCAAGAACGAAAGTTAGAGGTTCGAAGGCGATTAGATACCGCCCTAGTTCTAACCGTAAATATGTCATCTAGCGATCCGCCGACGTTACTACGATGGCTCGGCGGGCAGCTTCCGGGAAACCAAAGATTTTGGACTCCGGGGGGAGTATGGTTGCAAAGCTGAAACTTAAAGGAATTGACGGAAGGGCACCACCAGGAGTGGAGCCTGCGGCTTAATTTGACTCAACACGGGAAATCTCACCAGGCCCGGACACCGGAAGGATTGACAGATTAACAGCTCTTTCTTGATTCGGTGGGTGGTGGTGCATGGCCGTTCTTAGTTGGTGGAGCGATTTGTCTGGTTAATTCCGGTAACGAACGAGACTCTAGCCTGCTAAATAGGCGTCGTCATTTAGGTGTGCGCCGCTCCGGTGGCGCAACTCACTGGCGACGTATTAAAATTCTTCTTAGAGGGACCGGCGGCTTCGAGCCGCACGAGATTGAGCAATAACAGGTCTGTGATGCCCTTAGATGTCCTGGGCCGCACGCGCGCTACACTGAAGGAATCAGCATGTTCTCCCTGGCCTAGAGGCCCGGGCAACCCGTTGAAACTCCTTCGTGCTGGGGATTGGGGTTTGCAATTATCCCCCATAAACGAGGAATTCCTAGTAAGCGCGAGTCATAAGCTCGCGTTGATTACGTCCCTGCCCTTTGTACACACCGCCCGTCGCTACTACCGATTGAATGATTTAGTGAGGTCTTCGGACCGACACGCGGTGGCTTCACGGCCGTCGGCGTTGCTGGGAAGTTGACCAAACTTGATCATTTAGAGGAAGTAAAAGTCGTAACAAGGTTTCCGTAGGGGAACCTGCGGAAGGATCATTAACGTGTGTGTATGTGTGCGAGACGCGTGATATGTTCACGAACGTTGTTGCGCCGCTGTTGCTGTTGTTGCTGTTGCGACGACGACGACGACGACGACGACGACTTCGTACATACCGTGTTTACACATATATATATGTAATACATCCATAATGATATATATATATACGACATATATACATATATATGTACGTACGCGCGCGCTGCTGTTCGTATCTAATGCGGACGAGCGCGCGCGCGTGTGCGTGCGTGTGTGTGTGCGTGTTTGTATATATGTATAAAAAATAAAATGTGAAATAATTGTCTCTAGCGTCTATTACGCCTAACGGCGCAGCGGCGACGGCGCCGTGGCGGTGGCCGGTGGCGGTGGTGGCATTCGTCGAAAGTGCTACCGCCGCCGCTGCCTCCGCCGCCGTCGAAGCGGCCGGGTGGCGGAAAAACGCCGAGAGACGAGCGCCGACCGGGGCATACCAAACGGAGCGTTCGAAGCGGTGAAAATCCCCACTGCCTAGCTCAGGCCCTTTATTGTCGGTTGGCGCTATACAAAACGAAATTTAAGCGGTTAGAAAGATGACAATGTCGTGCGTCACGCCAGCTCGTTGGGGGGTGCGCGGGTCGTCGTCGTTCATCATTCTAAAGGATTCGCGTCGGGGCGTTAAGCTTTTTCGGTGCCGTTTCTTTATGAACGCCTCGGCGCACATGAATTCGACCAACTTTCGACGTTAATACATAAAAACGGACAATCAAGTGGCCGACGGCGAGAGCCGTAGGCCGCTACCGTAAGTAATAACAACATTAAGAAAAAACCATTACCCTGGACGGTGGATCACTTGGCTCGCGGGTCGATGAAGAACGCAGTTAACTGCGCGTCATAGTGTGAACTGCAGGACACATTTGAACATCGACATTTCGAACGCACATTGCGGTCCGTGGAGAAATATCCAGGACCACTCCTGTCTGAGGGCCGGCTGTTAAAATATAAAAACCACACTGTTCGGTGTAGAACGCGCGCTACGTGCGCTCGCGCCGGTCGATGCGCGCGGCGGTGACGCGCGACGCGGCGGCGGCGGGTTGGTGGGGGGTGATGAACGAGCTCGCGGACGGTGCGATGGGACGATCTCTAATAAGAGTCTCTCGTCCGCGCCGCCGCGGCTCTCACTCTCTCTCTCTCACTATCCGCCGTCGCTGTCGTCGCGCTGCCGCTGCCGCACTACCGCGCGCGGGCGAGCGGGCGCGCGCTCTTTCGAACAATTGACGGTTTCCGTTGAACGTTCTTCGCGACGGACGACGGACGGCGGGGTGCTGCACCCCTCACGTCCGCGTACGCGCGGAGCGCGTTTACGGTCCGTTTAAATATATCGAATTGTATTGAATATGAAACGAGTGTGAAAAGATTACACGCATCGCTAAGACGCGAGTCTTCGTAGTGCGGTCTTCGTCCGAGCTCATCGGTTCGTGTATACGATATAATAAAATATATCGGAAGCACAGACGACGCGTCTCCGACGGATGCGACCGGCAGGCGGTGAATGTTTTCTTGCGCGGCAAGCGTAACGCACACACAAACATATGTAAGTAAACATTACGTGATGTTCATGTGCGCGCGCGCCTAGCCCGATGCGAGAGAGTTCACCGCTCGTCGTCGCTACGCATCCGTATTATGTCGGTGATACGCGTCGTCGTTCCAGTGCGAACGTTATATTATCGTATCGATACGGACCGATACCGAAAGGGCCGGACGATCGATCGCTAACGAAAAGTACTCGCGCTCGCGTATGCGTGTCGAGATTTTCGTTTACGCTCGTATCATCATAATCATCATCATCGTCATCGTCGTCGTTCATCGCGCAACGCGTGTTGTGTGTGCAGCGTTGCGTTGTGCGTGCGCGCGTCTAGAGACCTCTAAGGACTCGCGACGCGCGCGCCTCGCGCACGCGCACTCGCTCTGCGACGCGCGATGATCGCGACGGTGGGGGTGGTGTACGGTAGGCGGACTCGACGTCCGAAGGGCGTCCCGCGACGACGACCGGCCGCCGTGCGCGCTTGCTTGCTTGCGCGCGCGGTCCGTCGGTTCGTCGTCGTCAAAAATATAATAAGGGACGTCGCGTACGGATATCGCGTCTGCCTCGAATTTTTATCGTTGGCCTCAGATCAGGGAGGATCACCCGCCGAATTTAAGCATATTAGTAAGCGGAGGAAAAGAAACTAACAAGGATTTCCCTAGTAGCGGCGAGCGAACAGGAAAGAGCCCAGCACTGAATCCCGCGATCGTCTCGAGCGCGGGAGATGTGGTGTTCGGGAGGTTCCGCTTTCTCGTCGTCGATACTCCTGTCCAAGTTCGTCTTGAACGGGGCCGTTTTCCCGCAGAGGGTGCCAGGCCCGTAGCGACGGAGGGCGGCGGCGAGAGGGACTCTCCTAAGAGTCGGGTTGCTTGAGAGTGCAGCCCTAAGTGGGTGGTAAACTCCATCTAAGGCTAAATATAACCGCGAGACCGATAGCGAACAAGTACCGTGAGGGAAAGTTGAAAAGAACTTTGAAGAGAGAGTTCAAGAGTACGTGAAACCGTTCAGGGGTAAACCTGCGAAACTCGAATGAACGAACGGAGAGATTCATCGTCATTCCGCGGCGTACGCGCCCGCGCTCTGATGCGACGTCCGGTCCGCCTTTAATCGGGCGCTGTATCGCGTCGCACGGGCCGGTGCGCGTCGACGTCCGCGGAGGGCGTGCACTTCTCTCTCAGTAATGCATCGCGACCCGTTCGGGTGTCGATCTAAGCGCCGCCGACGGGCAGCCCAGCGTTCACTTCGCGCGAGCGGAGTCAGGACGTTGGACCGTTTCGCGGTAGCCGATCGGCCGCCGGACGGTATAATGATAAGAATCGCGCACGCGCTCTCTAAAGGCGCGTCCGGCCCGACGCAAGATAACGTCGTACACGAGGTCCTGCCCGAGCGCGGACCTCGTTGCGGCGCGTCTGTCGTCGCAGCCGTGCTGTCTCGGACCGTGCGCGTCTCTGTCTGCGATGATTCAGTTTCGGGCACTCGCAGGACCCGTCTTGAAACACGGACCAAGGAGTCTAGCATGTGTGCGAGTCATTGAGTATTTGTATAAACTGAAAGGCGCAACGAAAGTGAAGGCGCGCGCTAGCCGCGCGCTCAGGGAGGATGGAGTGTACGTCCTTTGCGATCTGCACTCTCGCACTCCCGAGGCGTCTCGTTTCCAATCCGTGAATGCAGGCGCGCTCTGAGCAGAGATGCTGGGACCCGAAAGATGGTGAACTATGCCTGGTCAGGTCGAAGTCAGGGGAAACCCTGATGGAGGACCGTAGCGATTCTGACGTGCAAATCGATCGTCGGAACTGGGTATAGGGGCGAAAGACTAATCGAACCATCTAGTAGCTGGTTCCGTCCGAAGTTTCCCTCAGGATAGCTGGCGTCGATGAAGAACAGTCTCATCCGGTAAAGCGAATGATTAGAGGCATTGGGGCCGAAACGACCTCAACCTATTCTCAAACTTTAAATGGGTGAGAGCTCCGGCTTACTCGAACGATGAAGCCGGAGATCTGATGACGGTGCCAAGTGGGCCAATTTTGGTAAGCAGAACTGGCGCTGTGGGATGAACCAAACGTAGTGTTAAGGCGCCCAAAAAACGCTCATGGGACACCATGAAAGGCGTTGGTCGCTCATGACAGCAGGACGGTGGCCATGGAAGTCGGAATCCGCTAAGGAGTGTGCAACGACTCACCTGCCGAAGCAACCAGCCCTGAAAATGGATGGCGCTGAAGCGTTTTGCCTATACACTACCGTTACGGGCATATACGGCGAGCGCGTTTCGCGCGCACGCTTTATTAGGCCGTAACGAGTAGGACGAGCGCGGCGGAGAGCGCAGAAGGGTCTGGGCGCGAGCCCGCCTGGAGCCTCCGTCGGTGCAGATCTTGGTGGTAGTAGCAAATACTCCAGCGAGGCCCTGGAGGACTGACGTGGAGAAGGGTTTCGCGTGAACAGTAGTTGCTCGCGAGTCAGTCGATCCTAAGCTCAAGGAGAGATCTTATGTCGATGCGGCGTGTTTATTTTTATTTTTTTTGAAAACAAAAAATTTAAGAACTAAATAACGCCCTTTGAGCGAAAGGGAATCCGGTTCCTATTCCGGAACCCGGCAGCGGAACCGTTTCAATAATCGTTCCCTCGTTTCAAAGCGAGTGTTCGACGGGGTAACCCGAAGTGGCCTGAAGACGCCGCCGAGGGGTCCGGGAAGAGTTTTCTTTTCTGCCTGAGCGTTCGAGTTCCATGGAATCCTATAGAAGGGAGATATGGTTCGGAACGCGAAGAGCACCGCATTTGCGGCGGTGTCCGGATACTCTCTGCGGACCTTGAAAATTCAGGTGAGGGATGTACGTGGAGATGTCGCGCCGGTTCGTACCCATATCCGCAGCAGGTCTCCAAGGTGAAGAGCCTCTAGTCGATAGAATAATGTAGGTAAGGGAAGTCGGCAAATTGGATCCGTAACTTCGGAATAAGGATTGGCTCTGAGGACCGGGGCGTGTCGGGTTTGGACGGGAAGCGGATGCGGCCGGTGCCGGGCCTGGTCGATGCTCGTTCTACGTTACACGTGCGCGTTTCGCTTCGGCGTGCGCGCGCGCGTTCGTGGGCGCGGGCTGAATCCGGACCCGCGTTCCGGCCTTCCGCGGATCTTCCTAGCCGTAAGGGCGGGTCGGTTTCGTTTCGTGCGCGATCGGCTCGTTCCTGTACGACCGCCGTTCAACGGTCAGCTCAGAACTGGCACGGACAAGGGGAATCCGACTGTCTAATTAAAACAAAGCATTGCGATGGCCCTCGCGGGTGTTGACGCAATGTGATTTCTGCCCAGTGCTCTGAATGTCAACGTGAAGAAATTCAAGCAAGCGCGGGTAAACGGCGGGAGTAACTATGACTCTCTTAACCGGTGACCGAAGGCCGCCGCCTTCACCGCCGGGGCCCTAACGGGCGGGGACGACATTTTTGCTCCTAGCTCACGATACATGGGACGGT
>NW_027181700.1:210000-212500 GCF_028537555.1 Battus philenor
CACGGGTAACGGGGAATCAGGGTTCGATTCCGGAGAGGGAGCCTGAGAAACGGCTACCACATCCAAGGAAGGCAGCAGGCGCGCAAATTACCCACTCCCGGCACGGGGAGGTAGTGACGAAAAATAACGATACGGGACTCTTACGAGGCCTCGTAATCGGAATGAGTACACTTTAAATATTTTAACGAGGAACAATTGGAGGGCAAGTCTGGTGCCAGCAGCCGCGGTAACTCCAGCTCCAATAGCGTATACTAAAATTGTTGCGGTTAAAAAGCTCGTAGTTGCATTTGTGCGCCGCGCTGTCGGTGCACCGCATCCGCGGTGATACTGACACGTCTGCGGAGCATATCGTCGGTGAGCCGTCGGTAAAACGGCGGTTCAATATCAAAATCCTATCGCGGTGCTCTTCGGTGAGTGTCGAGATGGGCCGACAATTTTACTTTGAACAAATTAGAGTGCTCAAAGCGGGCTCAAAATGCTGCTTGAATATTTCGTGCATGGAATAATAGAATATGATCTCGGTTCTATTTTGTTGGTTTTCAGAACTCCGAGGTAATGATTAATAGGGATAACTGGGGGCATTCGTATTGCGACGTTAGAGGTGAAATTCTTGGATCGTCGCAAGACGAACATCAGCGAAAGCATTTGCCAAAGGTGTTTTCATCAATCAAGAACGAAAGTTAGAGGTTCGAAGGCGATTAGATACCGCCCTAGTTCTAACCGTAAATATGTCATCTAGCGATCCGCCGACGTTACTACGATGGCTCGGCGGGCAGCTTCCGGGAAACCAAAGATTTTGGACTCCGGGGGGAGTATGGTTGCAAAGCTGAAACTTAAAGGAATTGACGGAAGGGCACCACCAGGAGTGGAGCCTGCGGCTTAATTTGACTCAACACGGGAAATCTCACCAGGCCCGGACACCGGAAGGATTGACAGATTAACAGCTCTTTCTTGATTCGGTGGGTGGTGGTGCATGGCCGTTCTTAGTTGGTGGAGCGATTTGTCTGGTTAATTCCGGTAACGAACGAGACTCTAGCCTGCTAAATAGGCGTCGTCATTTAGGTGTGCGCCGCTCCGGTGGCGCAACTCACTGGCGACGTATTAAAATTCTTCTTAGAGGGACCGGCGGCTTCGAGCCGCACGAGATTGAGCAATAACAGGTCTGTGATGCCCTTAGATGTCCTGGGCCGCACGCGCGCTACACTGAAGGAATCAGCATGTTCTCCCTGGCCTAGAGGCCCGGGCAACCCGTTGAAACTCCTTCGTGCTGGGGATTGGGGTTTGCAATTATCCCCCATAAACGAGGAATTCCTAGTAAGCGCGAGTCATAAGCTCGCGTTGATTACGTCCCTGCCCTTTGTACACACCGCCCGTCGCTACTACCGATTGAATGATTTAGTGAGGTCTTCGGACCGACACGCGGTGGCTTCACGGCCGTCGGCGTTGCTGGGAAGTTGACCAAACTTGATCATTTAGAGGAAGTAAAAGTCGTAACAAGGTTTCCGTAGGGGAACCTGCGGAAGGATCATTAACGTGTGTGTATGTGTGCGAGACGCGTGATATGTTCACGAACGTTGTTGCGCCGCTGTTGCTGTTGTTGCTGTTGCGACGACGACGACGACGACGACGACGACTTCGTACATACCGTGTTTACACATATATATATGTAATACATCCATAATGATATATATATATACGACATATATACATATATATGTACGTACGCGCGCGCTGCTGTTCGTATCTAATGCGGACGAGCGCGCGCGCGTGTGCGTGCGTGTGTGTGTGCGTGTTTGTATATATGTATAAAAAATAAAATGTGAAATAATTGTCTCTAGCGTCTATTACGCCTAACGGCGCAGCGGCGACGGCGCCGTGGCGGTGGCCGGTGGCGGTGGTGGCATTCGTCGAAAGTGCTACCGCCGCCGCTGCCTCCGCCGCCGTCGAAGCGGCCGGGTGGCGGAAAAACGCCGAGAGACGAGCGCCGACCGGGGCATACCAAACGGAGCGTTCGAAGCGGTGAAAATCCCCACTGCCTAGCTCAGGCCCTTTATTGTCGGTTGGCGCTATACAAAACGAAATTTAAGCGGTTAGAAAGATGACAATGTCGTGCGTCACGCCAGCTCGTTGGGGGGTGCGCGGGTCGTCGTCGTTCATCATTCTAAAGGATTCGCGTCGGGGCGTTAAGCTTTTTCGGTGCCGTTTCTTTATGAACGCCTCGGCGCACATGAATTCGACCAACTTTCGACGTTAATACATAAAAACGGACAATCAAGTGGCCGACGGCGAGAGCCGTAGGCCGCTACCGTAAGTAATAACAACATTAAGAAAAAACCATTACCCTGGACGGTGGATCACTTGGCTCGCGGGTCGATGAAGAACGCAGTTAACTGCGCGTCATAGTGTGAACTGCAGGACACATTTGAACATCGACATTTCGAACGCACATTGCGGTCCGTGGAGAAATATCCAGGACCACTCCTGTCTGAGGGCCGGCTGT
>NW_027181700.1:220000-225000 GCF_028537555.1 Battus philenor
TCATTGTTCGTTTTGCGAAACGATATTTTATAAAAGTGAAGATTTGTATGTGTCTCGTCAAAGAACGTTCCGATGAATCGGACGCGATGCCGCGTCCAAAGTAAATCTGGACGAACGCGAGGCGAGTGTTGAGATATACATTTTCCTCCGTGAACAGATAGAAAAACGAATTCATTTTGTTGTTGCGGTGTGGTGTTGTGTGTGTATTGTAATAAATACGCACGCACGCACGCACGCAAAAAGCTACCTAGGCACCGGCGCGTCACGGCGTTTCGAACGTCCGACGCGTCGCTTGTCACACGTCTATCATATCATCATCACCCTCATATCTCTCGTATGTGCGGTGTTGGTGTGTGTTAGCTCTAGCTAGCTCCCTGGTTGATCCTGCCAGTAGTTATATGCTTGTCTCAAAGATTAAGCCATGCATGTCTCAGTGCAAGCCGTATTAAGGCGATACCGCGAATGGCTCAATATATCAGTTTTGGTTCCTTAGATCTTACCTCGGTTACTTGGATAACTGTGGTAATTCTAGAGCTAATACATGCAATCAGAACTCTGACCAGTGATGGGATGAGTGCTTTTATTAGATCAAAACCAATCGACGGAGGGCCTCGCGTCCGAAGTCGTTAATTTTGATGAATCTGGATAACTTTTGCCGATCGCATGGTCCAGCACCGGCGACGCATCTTTCAAATGTCTGCCTTATCAACTTTCGATGGTAGTTTCTGCGACTACCATGGTTGTCACGGGTAACGGGGAATCAGGGTTCGATTCCGGAGAGGGAGCCTGAGAAACGGCTACCACATCCAAGGAAGGCAGCAGGCGCGCAAATTACCCACTCCCGGCACGGGGAGGTAGTGACGAAAAATAACGATACGGGACTCTTACGAGGCCTCGTAATCGGAATGAGTACACTTTAAATATTTTAACGAGGAACAATTGGAGGGCAAGTCTGGTGCCAGCAGCCGCGGTAACTCCAGCTCCAATAGCGTATACTAAAATTGTTGCGGTTAAAAAGCTCGTAGTTGCATTTGTGCGCCGCGCTGTCGGTGCACCGCATCCGCGGTGATACTGACACGTCTGCGGAGCATATCGTCGGTGAGCCGTCGGTAAAACGGCGGTTCAATATCAAAATCCTATCGCGGTGCTCTTCGGTGAGTGTCGAGATGGGCCGACAATTTTACTTTGAACAAATTAGAGTGCTCAAAGCGGGCTCAAAATGCTGCTTGAATATTTCGTGCATGGAATAATAGAATATGATCTCGGTTCTATTTTGTTGGTTTTCAGAACTCCGAGGTAATGATTAATAGGGATAACTGGGGGCATTCGTATTGCGACGTTAGAGGTGAAATTCTTGGATCGTCGCAAGACGAACATCAGCGAAAGCATTTGCCAAAGGTGTTTTCATCAATCAAGAACGAAAGTTAGAGGTTCGAAGGCGATTAGATACCGCCCTAGTTCTAACCGTAAATATGTCATCTAGCGATCCGCCGACGTTACTACGATGGCTCGGCGGGCAGCTTCCGGGAAACCAAAGATTTTGGACTCCGGGGGGAGTATGGTTGCAAAGCTGAAACTTAAAGGAATTGACGGAAGGGCACCACCAGGAGTGGAGCCTGCGGCTTAATTTGACTCAACACGGGAAATCTCACCAGGCCCGGACACCGGAAGGATTGACAGATTAACAGCTCTTTCTTGATTCGGTGGGTGGTGGTGCATGGCCGTTCTTAGTTGGTGGAGCGATTTGTCTGGTTAATTCCGGTAACGAACGAGACTCTAGCCTGCTAAATAGGCGTCGTCATTTAGGTGTGCGCCGCTCCGGTGGCGCAACTCACTGGCGACGTATTAAAATTCTTCTTAGAGGGACCGGCGGCTTCGAGCCGCACGAGATTGAGCAATAACAGGTCTGTGATGCCCTTAGATGTCCTGGGCCGCACGCGCGCTACACTGAAGGAATCAGCATGTTCTCCCTGGCCTAGAGGCCCGGGCAACCCGTTGAAACTCCTTCGTGCTGGGGATTGGGGTTTGCAATTATCCCCCATAAACGAGGAATTCCTAGTAAGCGCGAGTCATAAGCTCGCGTTGATTACGTCCCTGCCCTTTGTACACACCGCCCGTCGCTACTACCGATTGAATGATTTAGTGAGGTCTTCGGACCGACACGCGGTGGCTTCACGGCCGTCGGCGTTGCTGGGAAGTTGACCAAACTTGATCATTTAGAGGAAGTAAAAGTCGTAACAAGGTTTCCGTAGGGGAACCTGCGGAAGGATCATTAACGTGTGTGTATGTGTGCGAGACGCGTGATATGTTCACGAACGTTGTTGCGCCGCTGTTGCTGTTGTTGCTGTTGCGACGACGACGACGACGACGACGACGACTTCGTACATACCGTGTTTACACATATATATATGTAATACATCCATAATGATATATATATATACGACATATATACATATATATGTACGTACGCGCGCGCTGCTGTTCGTATCTAATGCGGACGAGCGCGCGCGCGTGTGCGTGCGTGTGTGTGTGCGTGTTTGTATATATGTATAAAAAATAAAATGTGAAATAATTGTCTCTAGCGTCTATTACGCCTAACGGCGCAGCGGCGACGGCGCCGTGGCGGTGGCCGGTGGCGGTGGTGGCATTCGTCGAAAGTGCTACCGCCGCCGCTGCCTCCGCCGCCGTCGAAGCGGCCGGGTGGCGGAAAAACGCCGAGAGACGAGCGCCGACCGGGGCATACCAAACGGAGCGTTCGAAGCGGTGAAAATCCCCACTGCCTAGCTCAGGCCCTTTATTGTCGGTTGGCGCTATACAAAACGAAATTTAAGCGGTTAGAAAGATGACAATGTCGTGCGTCACGCCAGCTCGTTGGGGGGTGCGCGGGTCGTCGTCGTTCATCATTCTAAAGGATTCGCGTCGGGGCGTTAAGCTTTTTCGGTGCCGTTTCTTTATGAACGCCTCGGCGCACATGAATTCGACCAACTTTCGACGTTAATACATAAAAACGGACAATCAAGTGGCCGACGGCGAGAGCCGTAGGCCGCTACCGTAAGTAATAACAACATTAAGAAAAAACCATTACCCTGGACGGTGGATCACTTGGCTCGCGGGTCGATGAAGAACGCAGTTAACTGCGCGTCATAGTGTGAACTGCAGGACACATTTGAACATCGACATTTCGAACGCACATTGCGGTCCGTGGAGAAATATCCAGGACCACTCCTGTCTGAGGGCCGGCTGTTAAAATATAAAAACCACACTGTTCGGTGTAGAACGCGCGCTACGTGCGCTCGCGCCGGTCGATGCGCGCGGCGGTGACGCGCGACGCGGCGGCGGCGGGTTGGTGGGGGGTGATGAACGAGCTCGCGGACGGTGCGATGGGACGATCTCTAATAAGAGTCTCTCGTCCGCGCCGCCGCGGCTCTCACTCTCTCTCTCTCACTATCCGCCGTCGCTGTCGTCGCGCTGCCGCTGCCGCACTACCGCGCGCGGGCGAGCGGGCGCGCGCTCTTTCGAACAATTGACGGTTTCCGTTGAACGTTCTTCGCGACGGACGACGGACGGCGGGGTGCTGCACCCCTCACGTCCGCGTACGCGCGGAGCGCGTTTACGGTCCGTTTAAATATATCGAATTGTATTGAATATGAAACGAGTGTGAAAAGATTACACGCATCGCTAAGACGCGAGTCTTCGTAGTGCGGTCTTCGTCCGAGCTCATCGGTTCGTGTATACGATATAATAAAATATATCGGAAGCACAGACGACGCGTCTCCGACGGATGCGACCGGCAGGCGGTGAATGTTTTCTTGCGCGGCAAGCGTAACGCACACACAAACATATGTAAGTAAACATTACGTGATGTTCATGTGCGCGCGCGCCTAGCCCGATGCGAGAGAGTTCACCGCTCGTCGTCGCTACGCATCCGTATTATGTCGGTGATACGCGTCGTCGTTCCAGTGCGAACGTTATATTATCGTATCGATACGGACCGATACCGAAAGGGCCGGACGATCGATCGCTAACGAAAAGTACTCGCGCTCGCGTATGCGTGTCGAGATTTTCGTTTACGCTCGTATCATCATAATCATCATCATCGTCATCGTCGTCGTTCATCGCGCAACGCGTGTTGTGTGTGCAGCGTTGCGTTGTGCGTGCGCGCGTCTAGAGACCTCTAAGGACTCGCGACGCGCGCGCCTCGCGCACGCGCACTCGCTCTGCGACGCGCGATGATCGCGACGGTGGGGGTGGTGTACGGTAGGCGGACTCGACGTCCGAAGGGCGTCCCGCGACGACGACCGGCCGCCGTGCGCGCTTGCTTGCTTGCGCGCGCGGTCCGTCGGTTCGTCGTCGTCAAAAATATAATAAGGGACGTCGCGTACGGATATCGCGTCTGCCTCGAATTTTTATCGTTGGCCTCAGATCAGGGAGGATCACCCGCCGAATTTAAGCATATTAGTAAGCGGAGGAAAAGAAACTAACAAGGATTTCCCTAGTAGCGGCGAGCGAACAGGAAAGAGCCCAGCACTGAATCCCGCGATCGTCTCGAGCGCGGGAGATGTGGTGTTCGGGAGGTTCCGCTTTCTCGTCGTCGATACTCCTGTCCAAGTTCGTCTTGAACGGGGCCGTTTTCCCGCAGAGGGTGCCAGGCCCGTAGCGACGGAGGGCGGCGGCGAGAGGGACTCTCCTAAGAGTCGGGTTGCTTGAGAGTGCAGCCCTAAGTGGGTGGTAAACTCCATCTAAGGCTAAATATAACCGCGAGACCGATAGCGAACAAGTACCGTGAGGGAAAGTTGAAAAGAACTTTGAAGAGAGAGTTCAAGAGTACGTGAAACCGTTCAGGGGTAAACCTGCGAAACTCGAATGAACGAACGGAGAGATTCATCGTCATTCCGCGGCGTACGCGCCCGCGCTCTGATGCGACGTCCGGTCCGCCTTTAATCGGGCGCTGTATCGCGTCGCACGGGCCGGTGCGCGTCGACGTCCGCGGAGGGCGTGCA
>NW_027181700.1:230000-235000 GCF_028537555.1 Battus philenor
GATGATGATGATGACGACGACGATGACATCGAGATCAGGGTCAGATATAGATATGTAGATCGGTGGTATGCAATCGATACGCGAACGCTCTATCGCGCTACGCGGAGACGCATACAGTCGTTCCCGCATATACATGGGACTGGCGCGAGACGCGCCGGTCGGCCGAATAGAGTTCTCTCCGATGCTCTTCTGTTTTGTTTTGTTTGTTGGTGGTTGTGGAGTGTGGAGTGTGTTTTTTTGGTTGGTGGGGTGTGTGTGGTGTGGTGGTGTTAGTTTGTTTGCGGAGATTGCGTTTTTTTTAGATTTAGTTTTTTTTTTTTTTTTTTAAATAAAAAAAAAAAAAATTAAAAATTATTCTTAGAAAACGCGCGCGAATCGAACAAAACTAATAACACCGATACACAAACAACGCGCGCCACCAACGAGAACGCCCGAAACTGAAACTTCTATAACCGACAAACGCACGAACGACACAGCGGCGGCGGAGGAGGGAAGAAAAAGGGGATCATCTCCCCACAACAACACACCGTAAACTGTGTCGGACGACGTCTCCGTTATGTAAGAGCGGAAGGCGTAAGAGAACGTCTCGTTTAATTAACGCGAACGGCGTTGGGCTCCCGAGTCGACTTCGGGGCGGCCCTTAACGCATCGCATCAACGAGCTCGTCGCGCGCTAGTCGCGCGACGGTCGATCATGATATATAAATCAAGGATTTCGGATCTCTCTAAAACCGGGCTGGAAATCGGTCATTGTTCGTTTTGCGAAACGATATTTTATAAAAGTGAAGATTTGTATGTGTCTCGTCAAAGAACGTTCCGATGAATCGGACGCGATGCCGCGTCCAAAGTAAATCTGGACGAACGCGAGGCGAGTGTTGAGATATACATTTTCCTCCGTGAACAGATAGAAAAACGAATTCATTTTGTTGTTGCGGTGTGGTGTTGTGTGTGTATTGTAATAAATACGCACGCACGCACGCACGCAAAAAGCTACCTAGGCACCGGCGCGTCACGGCGTTTCGAACGTCCGACGCGTCGCTTGTCACACGTCTATCATATCATCATCACCCTCATATCTCTCGTATGTGCGGTGTTGGTGTGTGTTAGCTCTAGCTAGCTCCCTGGTTGATCCTGCCAGTAGTTATATGCTTGTCTCAAAGATTAAGCCATGCATGTCTCAGTGCAAGCCGTATTAAGGCGATACCGCGAATGGCTCAATATATCAGTTTTGGTTCCTTAGATCTTACCTCGGTTACTTGGATAACTGTGGTAATTCTAGAGCTAATACATGCAATCAGAACTCTGACCAGTGATGGGATGAGTGCTTTTATTAGATCAAAACCAATCGACGGAGGGCCTCGCGTCCGAAGTCGTTAATTTTGATGAATCTGGATAACTTTTGCCGATCGCATGGTCCAGCACCGGCGACGCATCTTTCAAATGTCTGCCTTATCAACTTTCGATGGTAGTTTCTGCGACTACCATGGTTGTCACGGGTAACGGGGAATCAGGGTTCGATTCCGGAGAGGGAGCCTGAGAAACGGCTACCACATCCAAGGAAGGCAGCAGGCGCGCAAATTACCCACTCCCGGCACGGGGAGGTAGTGACGAAAAATAACGATACGGGACTCTTACGAGGCCTCGTAATCGGAATGAGTACACTTTAAATATTTTAACGAGGAACAATTGGAGGGCAAGTCTGGTGCCAGCAGCCGCGGTAACTCCAGCTCCAATAGCGTATACTAAAATTGTTGCGGTTAAAAAGCTCGTAGTTGCATTTGTGCGCCGCGCTGTCGGTGCACCGCATCCGCGGTGATACTGACACGTCTGCGGAGCATATCGTCGGTGAGCCGTCGGTAAAACGGCGGTTCAATATCAAAATCCTATCGCGGTGCTCTTCGGTGAGTGTCGAGATGGGCCGACAATTTTACTTTGAACAAATTAGAGTGCTCAAAGCGGGCTCAAAATGCTGCTTGAATATTTCGTGCATGGAATAATAGAATATGATCTCGGTTCTATTTTGTTGGTTTTCAGAACTCCGAGGTAATGATTAATAGGGATAACTGGGGGCATTCGTATTGCGACGTTAGAGGTGAAATTCTTGGATCGTCGCAAGACGAACATCAGCGAAAGCATTTGCCAAAGGTGTTTTCATCAATCAAGAACGAAAGTTAGAGGTTCGAAGGCGATTAGATACCGCCCTAGTTCTAACCGTAAATATGTCATCTAGCGATCCGCCGACGTTACTACGATGGCTCGGCGGGCAGCTTCCGGGAAACCAAAGATTTTGGACTCCGGGGGGAGTATGGTTGCAAAGCTGAAACTTAAAGGAATTGACGGAAGGGCACCACCAGGAGTGGAGCCTGCGGCTTAATTTGACTCAACACGGGAAATCTCACCAGGCCCGGACACCGGAAGGATTGACAGATTAACAGCTCTTTCTTGATTCGGTGGGTGGTGGTGCATGGCCGTTCTTAGTTGGTGGAGCGATTTGTCTGGTTAATTCCGGTAACGAACGAGACTCTAGCCTGCTAAATAGGCGTCGTCATTTAGGTGTGCGCCGCTCCGGTGGCGCAACTCACTGGCGACGTATTAAAATTCTTCTTAGAGGGACCGGCGGCTTCGAGCCGCACGAGATTGAGCAATAACAGGTCTGTGATGCCCTTAGATGTCCTGGGCCGCACGCGCGCTACACTGAAGGAATCAGCATGTTCTCCCTGGCCTAGAGGCCCGGGCAACCCGTTGAAACTCCTTCGTGCTGGGGATTGGGGTTTGCAATTATCCCCCATAAACGAGGAATTCCTAGTAAGCGCGAGTCATAAGCTCGCGTTGATTACGTCCCTGCCCTTTGTACACACCGCCCGTCGCTACTACCGATTGAATGATTTAGTGAGGTCTTCGGACCGACACGCGGTGGCTTCACGGCCGTCGGCGTTGCTGGGAAGTTGACCAAACTTGATCATTTAGAGGAAGTAAAAGTCGTAACAAGGTTTCCGTAGGGGAACCTGCGGAAGGATCATTAACGTGTGTGTATGTGTGCGAGACGCGTGATATGTTCACGAACGTTGTTGCGCCGCTGTTGCTGTTGTTGCTGTTGCGACGACGACGACGACGACGACGACGACTTCGTACATACCGTGTTTACACATATATATATGTAATACATCCATAATGATATATATATATACGACATATATACATATATATGTACGTACGCGCGCGCTGCTGTTCGTATCTAATGCGGACGAGCGCGCGCGCGTGTGCGTGCGTGTGTGTGTGCGTGTTTGTATATATGTATAAAAAATAAAATGTGAAATAATTGTCTCTAGCGTCTATTACGCCTAACGGCGCAGCGGCGACGGCGCCGTGGCGGTGGCCGGTGGCGGTGGTGGCATTCGTCGAAAGTGCTACCGCCGCCGCTGCCTCCGCCGCCGTCGAAGCGGCCGGGTGGCGGAAAAACGCCGAGAGACGAGCGCCGACCGGGGCATACCAAACGGAGCGTTCGAAGCGGTGAAAATCCCCACTGCCTAGCTCAGGCCCTTTATTGTCGGTTGGCGCTATACAAAACGAAATTTAAGCGGTTAGAAAGATGACAATGTCGTGCGTCACGCCAGCTCGTTGGGGGGTGCGCGGGTCGTCGTCGTTCATCATTCTAAAGGATTCGCGTCGGGGCGTTAAGCTTTTTCGGTGCCGTTTCTTTATGAACGCCTCGGCGCACATGAATTCGACCAACTTTCGACGTTAATACATAAAAACGGACAATCAAGTGGCCGACGGCGAGAGCCGTAGGCCGCTACCGTAAGTAATAACAACATTAAGAAAAAACCATTACCCTGGACGGTGGATCACTTGGCTCGCGGGTCGATGAAGAACGCAGTTAACTGCGCGTCATAGTGTGAACTGCAGGACACATTTGAACATCGACATTTCGAACGCACATTGCGGTCCGTGGAGAAATATCCAGGACCACTCCTGTCTGAGGGCCGGCTGTTAAAATATAAAAACCACACTGTTCGGTGTAGAACGCGCGCTACGTGCGCTCGCGCCGGTCGATGCGCGCGGCGGTGACGCGCGACGCGGCGGCGGC
Source organism: Battus philenor (assembly GCF_028537555.1). Classification (NCBI taxonomy): domain Eukaryota; kingdom Metazoa; phylum Arthropoda; class Insecta; order Lepidoptera; family Papilionidae; genus Battus; species Battus philenor. The sequence continues at coordinate 234,087 of NW_027181700.1, forward strand.
GGGTTGGTGGGGGGTGATGAACGAGCTCGCGGACGGTGCGATGGGACGATCTCTAATAAGAGTCTCTCGTCCGCGCCGCCGCGGCTCTCACTCTCTCTCTCTCACTATCCGCCGTCGCTGTCGTCGCGCTGCCGCTGCCGCACTACCGCGCGCGGGCGAGCGGGCGCGCGCTCTTTCGAACAATTGACGGTTTCCGTTGAACGTTCTTCGCGACGGACGACGGACGGCGGGGTGCTGCACCCCTCACGTCCGCGTACGCGCGGAGCGCGTTTACGGTCCGTTTAAATATATCGAATTGTATTGAATATGAAACGAGTGTGAAAAGATTACACGCATCGCTAAGACGCGAGTCTTCGTAGTGCGGTCTTCGTCCGAGCTCATCGGTTCGTGTATACGATATAATAAAATATATCGGAAGCACAGACGACGCGTCTCCGACGGATGCGACCGGCAGGCGGTGAATGTTTTCTTGCGCGGCAAGCGTAACGCACACACAAACATATGTAAGTAAACATTACGTGATGTTCATGTGCGCGCGCGCCTAGCCCGATGCGAGAGAGTTCACCGCTCGTCGTCGCTACGCATCCGTATTATGTCGGTGATACGCGTCGTCGTTCCAGTGCGAACGTTATATTATCGTATCGATACGGACCGATACCGAAAGGGCCGGACGATCGATCGCTAACGAAAAGTACTCGCGCTCGCGTATGCGTGTCGAGATTTTCGTTTACGCTCGTATCATCATAATCATCATCATCGTCATCGTCGTCGTTCATCGCGCAACGCGTGTTGTGTGTGCAGCGTTGCGTTGTGCGTGCGCGCGTCTAGAGACCTCTAAGGACTCGCGACGCGCGCGCCTCGCGCACGCGCACTCGCTCTGCGACGCGCGATGATCGCGACGGTGGGGGTGGTGT
>NW_027181700.1:240000-245000 GCF_028537555.1 Battus philenor
CACGCATAAATATCATGACGAGCTCGGTAACGGCGATCGATAACAATAGTCGCGAGGCGCGGCACGTCCGTAACGAAACACACAATCAATCAATACAATAATTTTAATACTGGATATAAATAATTTGACCGCGAATGGACCGACGACGATGCGTTTAAACGTTCCACTGCTTGTGCCCAACGTGATGATGATGATGACGATGATGACGATGATGACGATGATGACGATGATGACGATGACGATATTGAAGATAGTAAAGTTTTAGCATCGACATTAATCGTAATTTTAACACACGGAATCAGGACGATATCACGTTAGAAAATCGATACACGAACGGGACCGGACTCTGTCGTTTTCCGAAATCGATACGCGAACGCCCGAGTGACTATCCGCACCCCGAGGCCGGGCCGCACGATCTTTATTACGGACCGCTACCGTCTCGACGACGACGACGACGACGACGACGACGACGACGACGACGACACCTTTCTTTGTCTCAGTCGACATCGCGTATGAAAGAGTGCGATCGTCATCAGCACGAAATTTATGCATCGATACGCGAACGGGACCGGACTCTGTCGTTTTCAGAAATCGATACGCGAACGCATCGGCGGCTGGCTACGCGCAATCCGCGATCGGGTCGAACGATGATGATGATGATGATGATGATGATGATGATGATGATGATGATGATGACGACGACGATGACATCGAGATCAGGGTCAGATATAGATATGTAGATCGGTGGTATGCAATCGATACGCGAACGCTCTATCGCGCTACGCGGAGACGCATACAGTCGTTCCCGCATATACATGGGACTGGCGCGAGACGCGCCGGTCGGCCGAATAGAGTTCTCTCCGATGCTCTTCTGTTTTGTTTTGTTTGTTGGTGGTTGTGGAGTGTGGAGTGTGTTTTTTTGGTTGGTGGGGTGTGTGTGGTGTGGTGGTGTTAGTTTGTTTGCGGAGATTGCGTTTTTTTTAGATTTAGTTTTTTTTTTTTTTTTTTAAATAAAAAAAAAAAAAATTAAAAATTATTCTTAGAAAACGCGCGCGAATCGAACAAAACTAATAACACCGATACACAAACAACGCGCGCCACCAACGAGAACGCCCGAAACTGAAACTTCTATAACCGACAAACGCACGAACGACACAGCGGCGGCGGAGGAGGGAAGAAAAAGGGGATCATCTCCCCACAACAACACACCGTAAACTGTGTCGGACGACGTCTCCGTTATGTAAGAGCGGAAGGCGTAAGAGAACGTCTCGTTTAATTAACGCGAACGGCGTTGGGCTCCCGAGTCGACTTCGGGGCGGCCCTTAACGCATCGCATCAACGAGCTCGTCGCGCGCTAGTCGCGCGACGGTCGATCATGATATATAAATCAAGGATTTCGGATCTCTCTAAAACCGGGCTGGAAATCGGTCATTGTTCGTTTTGCGAAACGATATTTTATAAAAGTGAAGATTTGTATGTGTCTCGTCAAAGAACGTTCCGATGAATCGGACGCGATGCCGCGTCCAAAGTAAATCTGGACGAACGCGAGGCGAGTGTTGAGATATACATTTTCCTCCGTGAACAGATAGAAAAACGAATTCATTTTGTTGTTGCGGTGTGGTGTTGTGTGTGTATTGTAATAAATACGCACGCACGCACGCACGCAAAAAGCTACCTAGGCACCGGCGCGTCACGGCGTTTCGAACGTCCGACGCGTCGCTTGTCACACGTCTATCATATCATCATCACCCTCATATCTCTCGTATGTGCGGTGTTGGTGTGTGTTAGCTCTAGCTAGCTCCCTGGTTGATCCTGCCAGTAGTTATATGCTTGTCTCAAAGATTAAGCCATGCATGTCTCAGTGCAAGCCGTATTAAGGCGATACCGCGAATGGCTCAATATATCAGTTTTGGTTCCTTAGATCTTACCTCGGTTACTTGGATAACTGTGGTAATTCTAGAGCTAATACATGCAATCAGAACTCTGACCAGTGATGGGATGAGTGCTTTTATTAGATCAAAACCAATCGACGGAGGGCCTCGCGTCCGAAGTCGTTAATTTTGATGAATCTGGATAACTTTTGCCGATCGCATGGTCCAGCACCGGCGACGCATCTTTCAAATGTCTGCCTTATCAACTTTCGATGGTAGTTTCTGCGACTACCATGGTTGTCACGGGTAACGGGGAATCAGGGTTCGATTCCGGAGAGGGAGCCTGAGAAACGGCTACCACATCCAAGGAAGGCAGCAGGCGCGCAAATTACCCACTCCCGGCACGGGGAGGTAGTGACGAAAAATAACGATACGGGACTCTTACGAGGCCTCGTAATCGGAATGAGTACACTTTAAATATTTTAACGAGGAACAATTGGAGGGCAAGTCTGGTGCCAGCAGCCGCGGTAACTCCAGCTCCAATAGCGTATACTAAAATTGTTGCGGTTAAAAAGCTCGTAGTTGCATTTGTGCGCCGCGCTGTCGGTGCACCGCATCCGCGGTGATACTGACACGTCTGCGGAGCATATCGTCGGTGAGCCGTCGGTAAAACGGCGGTTCAATATCAAAATCCTATCGCGGTGCTCTTCGGTGAGTGTCGAGATGGGCCGACAATTTTACTTTGAACAAATTAGAGTGCTCAAAGCGGGCTCAAAATGCTGCTTGAATATTTCGTGCATGGAATAATAGAATATGATCTCGGTTCTATTTTGTTGGTTTTCAGAACTCCGAGGTAATGATTAATAGGGATAACTGGGGGCATTCGTATTGCGACGTTAGAGGTGAAATTCTTGGATCGTCGCAAGACGAACATCAGCGAAAGCATTTGCCAAAGGTGTTTTCATCAATCAAGAACGAAAGTTAGAGGTTCGAAGGCGATTAGATACCGCCCTAGTTCTAACCGTAAATATGTCATCTAGCGATCCGCCGACGTTACTACGATGGCTCGGCGGGCAGCTTCCGGGAAACCAAAGATTTTGGACTCCGGGGGGAGTATGGTTGCAAAGCTGAAACTTAAAGGAATTGACGGAAGGGCACCACCAGGAGTGGAGCCTGCGGCTTAATTTGACTCAACACGGGAAATCTCACCAGGCCCGGACACCGGAAGGATTGACAGATTAACAGCTCTTTCTTGATTCGGTGGGTGGTGGTGCATGGCCGTTCTTAGTTGGTGGAGCGATTTGTCTGGTTAATTCCGGTAACGAACGAGACTCTAGCCTGCTAAATAGGCGTCGTCATTTAGGTGTGCGCCGCTCCGGTGGCGCAACTCACTGGCGACGTATTAAAATTCTTCTTAGAGGGACCGGCGGCTTCGAGCCGCACGAGATTGAGCAATAACAGGTCTGTGATGCCCTTAGATGTCCTGGGCCGCACGCGCGCTACACTGAAGGAATCAGCATGTTCTCCCTGGCCTAGAGGCCCGGGCAACCCGTTGAAACTCCTTCGTGCTGGGGATTGGGGTTTGCAATTATCCCCCATAAACGAGGAATTCCTAGTAAGCGCGAGTCATAAGCTCGCGTTGATTACGTCCCTGCCCTTTGTACACACCGCCCGTCGCTACTACCGATTGAATGATTTAGTGAGGTCTTCGGACCGACACGCGGTGGCTTCACGGCCGTCGGCGTTGCTGGGAAGTTGACCAAACTTGATCATTTAGAGGAAGTAAAAGTCGTAACAAGGTTTCCGTAGGGGAACCTGCGGAAGGATCATTAACGTGTGTGTATGTGTGCGAGACGCGTGATATGTTCACGAACGTTGTTGCGCCGCTGTTGCTGTTGTTGCTGTTGCGACGACGACGACGACGACGACGACGACTTCGTACATACCGTGTTTACACATATATATATGTAATACATCCATAATGATATATATATATACGACATATATACATATATATGTACGTACGCGCGCGCTGCTGTTCGTATCTAATGCGGACGAGCGCGCGCGCGTGTGCGTGCGTGTGTGTGTGCGTGTTTGTATATATGTATAAAAAATAAAATGTGAAATAATTGTCTCTAGCGTCTATTACGCCTAACGGCGCAGCGGCGACGGCGCCGTGGCGGTGGCCGGTGGCGGTGGTGGCATTCGTCGAAAGTGCTACCGCCGCCGCTGCCTCCGCCGCCGTCGAAGCGGCCGGGTGGCGGAAAAACGCCGAGAGACGAGCGCCGACCGGGGCATACCAAACGGAGCGTTCGAAGCGGTGAAAATCCCCACTGCCTAGCTCAGGCCCTTTATTGTCGGTTGGCGCTATACAAAACGAAATTTAAGCGGTTAGAAAGATGACAATGTCGTGCGTCACGCCAGCTCGTTGGGGGGTGCGCGGGTCGTCGTCGTTCATCATTCTAAAGGATTCGCGTCGGGGCGTTAAGCTTTTTCGGTGCCGTTTCTTTATGAACGCCTCGGCGCACATGAATTCGACCAACTTTCGACGTTAATACATAAAAACGGACAATCAAGTGGCCGACGGCGAGAGCCGTAGGCCGCTACCGTAAGTAATAACAACATTAAGAAAAAACCATTACCCTGGACGGTGGATCACTTGGCTCGCGGGTCGATGAAGAACGCAGTTAACTGCGCGTCATAGTGTGAACTGCAGGACACATTTGAACATCGACATTTCGAACGCACATTGCGGTCCGTGGAGAAATATCCAGGACCACTCCTGTCTGAGGGCCGGCTGTTAAAATATAAAAACCACACTGTTCGGTGTAGAACGCGCGCTACGTGCGCTCGCGCCGGTCGATGCGCGCGGCGGTGACGCGCGACGCGGCGGCGGCGGGTTGGTGGGGGGTGATGAACGAGCTCGCGGACGGTGCGATGGGACGATCTCTAATAAGAGTCTCTCGTCCGCGCCGCCGCGGCTCTCACTCTCTCTCTCTCACTATCCGCCGTCGCTGTCGTCGCGCTGCCGCTGCCGCACTACCGCGCGCGGGCGAGCGGGCGCGCGCTCTTTCGAACAATTGACGGTTTCCGTTGAACGTTCTTCGCGACGGACGACGGACGGCGGGG
>NW_027181700.1:252500-257500 GCF_028537555.1 Battus philenor
AGTTATATGCTTGTCTCAAAGATTAAGCCATGCATGTCTCAGTGCAAGCCGTATTAAGGCGATACCGCGAATGGCTCAATATATCAGTTTTGGTTCCTTAGATCTTACCTCGGTTACTTGGATAACTGTGGTAATTCTAGAGCTAATACATGCAATCAGAACTCTGACCAGTGATGGGATGAGTGCTTTTATTAGATCAAAACCAATCGACGGAGGGCCTCGCGTCCGAAGTCGTTAATTTTGATGAATCTGGATAACTTTTGCCGATCGCATGGTCCAGCACCGGCGACGCATCTTTCAAATGTCTGCCTTATCAACTTTCGATGGTAGTTTCTGCGACTACCATGGTTGTCACGGGTAACGGGGAATCAGGGTTCGATTCCGGAGAGGGAGCCTGAGAAACGGCTACCACATCCAAGGAAGGCAGCAGGCGCGCAAATTACCCACTCCCGGCACGGGGAGGTAGTGACGAAAAATAACGATACGGGACTCTTACGAGGCCTCGTAATCGGAATGAGTACACTTTAAATATTTTAACGAGGAACAATTGGAGGGCAAGTCTGGTGCCAGCAGCCGCGGTAACTCCAGCTCCAATAGCGTATACTAAAATTGTTGCGGTTAAAAAGCTCGTAGTTGCATTTGTGCGCCGCGCTGTCGGTGCACCGCATCCGCGGTGATACTGACACGTCTGCGGAGCATATCGTCGGTGAGCCGTCGGTAAAACGGCGGTTCAATATCAAAATCCTATCGCGGTGCTCTTCGGTGAGTGTCGAGATGGGCCGACAATTTTACTTTGAACAAATTAGAGTGCTCAAAGCGGGCTCAAAATGCTGCTTGAATATTTCGTGCATGGAATAATAGAATATGATCTCGGTTCTATTTTGTTGGTTTTCAGAACTCCGAGGTAATGATTAATAGGGATAACTGGGGGCATTCGTATTGCGACGTTAGAGGTGAAATTCTTGGATCGTCGCAAGACGAACATCAGCGAAAGCATTTGCCAAAGGTGTTTTCATCAATCAAGAACGAAAGTTAGAGGTTCGAAGGCGATTAGATACCGCCCTAGTTCTAACCGTAAATATGTCATCTAGCGATCCGCCGACGTTACTACGATGGCTCGGCGGGCAGCTTCCGGGAAACCAAAGATTTTGGACTCCGGGGGGAGTATGGTTGCAAAGCTGAAACTTAAAGGAATTGACGGAAGGGCACCACCAGGAGTGGAGCCTGCGGCTTAATTTGACTCAACACGGGAAATCTCACCAGGCCCGGACACCGGAAGGATTGACAGATTAACAGCTCTTTCTTGATTCGGTGGGTGGTGGTGCATGGCCGTTCTTAGTTGGTGGAGCGATTTGTCTGGTTAATTCCGGTAACGAACGAGACTCTAGCCTGCTAAATAGGCGTCGTCATTTAGGTGTGCGCCGCTCCGGTGGCGCAACTCACTGGCGACGTATTAAAATTCTTCTTAGAGGGACCGGCGGCTTCGAGCCGCACGAGATTGAGCAATAACAGGTCTGTGATGCCCTTAGATGTCCTGGGCCGCACGCGCGCTACACTGAAGGAATCAGCATGTTCTCCCTGGCCTAGAGGCCCGGGCAACCCGTTGAAACTCCTTCGTGCTGGGGATTGGGGTTTGCAATTATCCCCCATAAACGAGGAATTCCTAGTAAGCGCGAGTCATAAGCTCGCGTTGATTACGTCCCTGCCCTTTGTACACACCGCCCGTCGCTACTACCGATTGAATGATTTAGTGAGGTCTTCGGACCGACACGCGGTGGCTTCACGGCCGTCGGCGTTGCTGGGAAGTTGACCAAACTTGATCATTTAGAGGAAGTAAAAGTCGTAACAAGGTTTCCGTAGGGGAACCTGCGGAAGGATCATTAACGTGTGTGTATGTGTGCGAGACGCGTGATATGTTCACGAACGTTGTTGCGCCGCTGTTGCTGTTGTTGCTGTTGCGACGACGACGACGACGACGACGACGACTTCGTACATACCGTGTTTACACATATATATATGTAATACATCCATAATGATATATATATATACGACATATATACATATATATGTACGTACGCGCGCGCTGCTGTTCGTATCTAATGCGGACGAGCGCGCGCGCGTGTGCGTGCGTGTGTGTGTGCGTGTTTGTATATATGTATAAAAAATAAAATGTGAAATAATTGTCTCTAGCGTCTATTACGCCTAACGGCGCAGCGGCGACGGCGCCGTGGCGGTGGCCGGTGGCGGTGGTGGCATTCGTCGAAAGTGCTACCGCCGCCGCTGCCTCCGCCGCCGTCGAAGCGGCCGGGTGGCGGAAAAACGCCGAGAGACGAGCGCCGACCGGGGCATACCAAACGGAGCGTTCGAAGCGGTGAAAATCCCCACTGCCTAGCTCAGGCCCTTTATTGTCGGTTGGCGCTATACAAAACGAAATTTAAGCGGTTAGAAAGATGACAATGTCGTGCGTCACGCCAGCTCGTTGGGGGGTGCGCGGGTCGTCGTCGTTCATCATTCTAAAGGATTCGCGTCGGGGCGTTAAGCTTTTTCGGTGCCGTTTCTTTATGAACGCCTCGGCGCACATGAATTCGACCAACTTTCGACGTTAATACATAAAAACGGACAATCAAGTGGCCGACGGCGAGAGCCGTAGGCCGCTACCGTAAGTAATAACAACATTAAGAAAAAACCATTACCCTGGACGGTGGATCACTTGGCTCGCGGGTCGATGAAGAACGCAGTTAACTGCGCGTCATAGTGTGAACTGCAGGACACATTTGAACATCGACATTTCGAACGCACATTGCGGTCCGTGGAGAAATATCCAGGACCACTCCTGTCTGAGGGCCGGCTGTTAAAATATAAAAACCACACTGTTCGGTGTAGAACGCGCGCTACGTGCGCTCGCGCCGGTCGATGCGCGCGGCGGTGACGCGCGACGCGGCGGCGGCGGGTTGGTGGGGGGTGATGAACGAGCTCGCGGACGGTGCGATGGGACGATCTCTAATAAGAGTCTCTCGTCCGCGCCGCCGCGGCTCTCACTCTCTCTCTCTCACTATCCGCCGTCGCTGTCGTCGCGCTGCCGCTGCCGCACTACCGCGCGCGGGCGAGCGGGCGCGCGCTCTTTCGAACAATTGACGGTTTCCGTTGAACGTTCTTCGCGACGGACGACGGACGGCGGGGTGCTGCACCCCTCACGTCCGCGTACGCGCGGAGCGCGTTTACGGTCCGTTTAAATATATCGAATTGTATTGAATATGAAACGAGTGTGAAAAGATTACACGCATCGCTAAGACGCGAGTCTTCGTAGTGCGGTCTTCGTCCGAGCTCATCGGTTCGTGTATACGATATAATAAAATATATCGGAAGCACAGACGACGCGTCTCCGACGGATGCGACCGGCAGGCGGTGAATGTTTTCTTGCGCGGCAAGCGTAACGCACACACAAACATATGTAAGTAAACATTACGTGATGTTCATGTGCGCGCGCGCCTAGCCCGATGCGAGAGAGTTCACCGCTCGTCGTCGCTACGCATCCGTATTATGTCGGTGATACGCGTCGTCGTTCCAGTGCGAACGTTATATTATCGTATCGATACGGACCGATACCGAAAGGGCCGGACGATCGATCGCTAACGAAAAGTACTCGCGCTCGCGTATGCGTGTCGAGATTTTCGTTTACGCTCGTATCATCATAATCATCATCATCGTCATCGTCGTCGTTCATCGCGCAACGCGTGTTGTGTGTGCAGCGTTGCGTTGTGCGTGCGCGCGTCTAGAGACCTCTAAGGACTCGCGACGCGCGCGCCTCGCGCACGCGCACTCGCTCTGCGACGCGCGATGATCGCGACGGTGGGGGTGGTGTACGGTAGGCGGACTCGACGTCCGAAGGGCGTCCCGCGACGACGACCGGCCGCCGTGCGCGCTTGCTTGCTTGCGCGCGCGGTCCGTCGGTTCGTCGTCGTCAAAAATATAATAAGGGACGTCGCGTACGGATATCGCGTCTGCCTCGAATTTTTATCGTTGGCCTCAGATCAGGGAGGATCACCCGCCGAATTTAAGCATATTAGTAAGCGGAGGAAAAGAAACTAACAAGGATTTCCCTAGTAGCGGCGAGCGAACAGGAAAGAGCCCAGCACTGAATCCCGCGATCGTCTCGAGCGCGGGAGATGTGGTGTTCGGGAGGTTCCGCTTTCTCGTCGTCGATACTCCTGTCCAAGTTCGTCTTGAACGGGGCCGTTTTCCCGCAGAGGGTGCCAGGCCCGTAGCGACGGAGGGCGGCGGCGAGAGGGACTCTCCTAAGAGTCGGGTTGCTTGAGAGTGCAGCCCTAAGTGGGTGGTAAACTCCATCTAAGGCTAAATATAACCGCGAGACCGATAGCGAACAAGTACCGTGAGGGAAAGTTGAAAAGAACTTTGAAGAGAGAGTTCAAGAGTACGTGAAACCGTTCAGGGGTAAACCTGCGAAACTCGAATGAACGAACGGAGAGATTCATCGTCATTCCGCGGCGTACGCGCCCGCGCTCTGATGCGACGTCCGGTCCGCCTTTAATCGGGCGCTGTATCGCGTCGCACGGGCCGGTGCGCGTCGACGTCCGCGGAGGGCGTGCACTTCTCTCTCAGTAATGCATCGCGACCCGTTCGGGTGTCGATCTAAGCGCCGCCGACGGGCAGCCCAGCGTTCACTTCGCGCGAGCGGAGTCAGGACGTTGGACCGTTTCGCGGTAGCCGATCGGCCGCCGGACGGTATAATGATAAGAATCGCGCACGCGCTCTCTAAAGGCGCGTCCGGCCCGACGCAAGATAACGTCGTACACGAGGTCCTGCCCGAGCGCGGACCTCGTTGCGGCGCGTCTGTCGTCGCAGCCGTGCTGTCTCGGACCGTGCGCGTCTCTGTCTGCGATGATTCAGTTTCGGGCACTCGCAGGACCCGTCTTGAAACACGGACCAAGGAGTCTAGCATGTGTGCGAGTCATTGAGTATTTGTATAAACTGAAAGGCGC
>NW_027181700.1:262500-267500 GCF_028537555.1 Battus philenor
CAAACGCACGAACGACACAGCGGCGGCGGAGGAGGGAAGAAAAAGGGGATCATCTCCCCACAACAACACACCGTAAACTGTGTCGGACGACGTCTCCGTTATGTAAGAGCGGAAGGCGTAAGAGAACGTCTCGTTTAATTAACGCGAACGGCGTTGGGCTCCCGAGTCGACTTCGGGGCGGCCCTTAACGCATCGCATCAACGAGCTCGTCGCGCGCTAGTCGCGCGACGGTCGATCATGATATATAAATCAAGGATTTCGGATCTCTCTAAAACCGGGCTGGAAATCGGTCATTGTTCGTTTTGCGAAACGATATTTTATAAAAGTGAAGATTTGTATGTGTCTCGTCAAAGAACGTTCCGATGAATCGGACGCGATGCCGCGTCCAAAGTAAATCTGGACGAACGCGAGGCGAGTGTTGAGATATACATTTTCCTCCGTGAACAGATAGAAAAACGAATTCATTTTGTTGTTGCGGTGTGGTGTTGTGTGTGTATTGTAATAAATACGCACGCACGCACGCACGCAAAAAGCTACCTAGGCACCGGCGCGTCACGGCGTTTCGAACGTCCGACGCGTCGCTTGTCACACGTCTATCATATCATCATCACCCTCATATCTCTCGTATGTGCGGTGTTGGTGTGTGTTAGCTCTAGCTAGCTCCCTGGTTGATCCTGCCAGTAGTTATATGCTTGTCTCAAAGATTAAGCCATGCATGTCTCAGTGCAAGCCGTATTAAGGCGATACCGCGAATGGCTCAATATATCAGTTTTGGTTCCTTAGATCTTACCTCGGTTACTTGGATAACTGTGGTAATTCTAGAGCTAATACATGCAATCAGAACTCTGACCAGTGATGGGATGAGTGCTTTTATTAGATCAAAACCAATCGACGGAGGGCCTCGCGTCCGAAGTCGTTAATTTTGATGAATCTGGATAACTTTTGCCGATCGCATGGTCCAGCACCGGCGACGCATCTTTCAAATGTCTGCCTTATCAACTTTCGATGGTAGTTTCTGCGACTACCATGGTTGTCACGGGTAACGGGGAATCAGGGTTCGATTCCGGAGAGGGAGCCTGAGAAACGGCTACCACATCCAAGGAAGGCAGCAGGCGCGCAAATTACCCACTCCCGGCACGGGGAGGTAGTGACGAAAAATAACGATACGGGACTCTTACGAGGCCTCGTAATCGGAATGAGTACACTTTAAATATTTTAACGAGGAACAATTGGAGGGCAAGTCTGGTGCCAGCAGCCGCGGTAACTCCAGCTCCAATAGCGTATACTAAAATTGTTGCGGTTAAAAAGCTCGTAGTTGCATTTGTGCGCCGCGCTGTCGGTGCACCGCATCCGCGGTGATACTGACACGTCTGCGGAGCATATCGTCGGTGAGCCGTCGGTAAAACGGCGGTTCAATATCAAAATCCTATCGCGGTGCTCTTCGGTGAGTGTCGAGATGGGCCGACAATTTTACTTTGAACAAATTAGAGTGCTCAAAGCGGGCTCAAAATGCTGCTTGAATATTTCGTGCATGGAATAATAGAATATGATCTCGGTTCTATTTTGTTGGTTTTCAGAACTCCGAGGTAATGATTAATAGGGATAACTGGGGGCATTCGTATTGCGACGTTAGAGGTGAAATTCTTGGATCGTCGCAAGACGAACATCAGCGAAAGCATTTGCCAAAGGTGTTTTCATCAATCAAGAACGAAAGTTAGAGGTTCGAAGGCGATTAGATACCGCCCTAGTTCTAACCGTAAATATGTCATCTAGCGATCCGCCGACGTTACTACGATGGCTCGGCGGGCAGCTTCCGGGAAACCAAAGATTTTGGACTCCGGGGGGAGTATGGTTGCAAAGCTGAAACTTAAAGGAATTGACGGAAGGGCACCACCAGGAGTGGAGCCTGCGGCTTAATTTGACTCAACACGGGAAATCTCACCAGGCCCGGACACCGGAAGGATTGACAGATTAACAGCTCTTTCTTGATTCGGTGGGTGGTGGTGCATGGCCGTTCTTAGTTGGTGGAGCGATTTGTCTGGTTAATTCCGGTAACGAACGAGACTCTAGCCTGCTAAATAGGCGTCGTCATTTAGGTGTGCGCCGCTCCGGTGGCGCAACTCACTGGCGACGTATTAAAATTCTTCTTAGAGGGACCGGCGGCTTCGAGCCGCACGAGATTGAGCAATAACAGGTCTGTGATGCCCTTAGATGTCCTGGGCCGCACGCGCGCTACACTGAAGGAATCAGCATGTTCTCCCTGGCCTAGAGGCCCGGGCAACCCGTTGAAACTCCTTCGTGCTGGGGATTGGGGTTTGCAATTATCCCCCATAAACGAGGAATTCCTAGTAAGCGCGAGTCATAAGCTCGCGTTGATTACGTCCCTGCCCTTTGTACACACCGCCCGTCGCTACTACCGATTGAATGATTTAGTGAGGTCTTCGGACCGACACGCGGTGGCTTCACGGCCGTCGGCGTTGCTGGGAAGTTGACCAAACTTGATCATTTAGAGGAAGTAAAAGTCGTAACAAGGTTTCCGTAGGGGAACCTGCGGAAGGATCATTAACGTGTGTGTATGTGTGCGAGACGCGTGATATGTTCACGAACGTTGTTGCGCCGCTGTTGCTGTTGTTGCTGTTGCGACGACGACGACGACGACGACGACGACTTCGTACATACCGTGTTTACACATATATATATGTAATACATCCATAATGATATATATATATACGACATATATACATATATATGTACGTACGCGCGCGCTGCTGTTCGTATCTAATGCGGACGAGCGCGCGCGCGTGTGCGTGCGTGTGTGTGTGCGTGTTTGTATATATGTATAAAAAATAAAATGTGAAATAATTGTCTCTAGCGTCTATTACGCCTAACGGCGCAGCGGCGACGGCGCCGTGGCGGTGGCCGGTGGCGGTGGTGGCATTCGTCGAAAGTGCTACCGCCGCCGCTGCCTCCGCCGCCGTCGAAGCGGCCGGGTGGCGGAAAAACGCCGAGAGACGAGCGCCGACCGGGGCATACCAAACGGAGCGTTCGAAGCGGTGAAAATCCCCACTGCCTAGCTCAGGCCCTTTATTGTCGGTTGGCGCTATACAAAACGAAATTTAAGCGGTTAGAAAGATGACAATGTCGTGCGTCACGCCAGCTCGTTGGGGGGTGCGCGGGTCGTCGTCGTTCATCATTCTAAAGGATTCGCGTCGGGGCGTTAAGCTTTTTCGGTGCCGTTTCTTTATGAACGCCTCGGCGCACATGAATTCGACCAACTTTCGACGTTAATACATAAAAACGGACAATCAAGTGGCCGACGGCGAGAGCCGTAGGCCGCTACCGTAAGTAATAACAACATTAAGAAAAAACCATTACCCTGGACGGTGGATCACTTGGCTCGCGGGTCGATGAAGAACGCAGTTAACTGCGCGTCATAGTGTGAACTGCAGGACACATTTGAACATCGACATTTCGAACGCACATTGCGGTCCGTGGAGAAATATCCAGGACCACTCCTGTCTGAGGGCCGGCTGTTAAAATATAAAAACCACACTGTTCGGTGTAGAACGCGCGCTACGTGCGCTCGCGCCGGTCGATGCGCGCGGCGGTGACGCGCGACGCGGCGGCGGCGGGTTGGTGGGGGGTGATGAACGAGCTCGCGGACGGTGCGATGGGACGATCTCTAATAAGAGTCTCTCGTCCGCGCCGCCGCGGCTCTCACTCTCTCTCTCTCACTATCCGCCGTCGCTGTCGTCGCGCTGCCGCTGCCGCACTACCGCGCGCGGGCGAGCGGGCGCGCGCTCTTTCGAACAATTGACGGTTTCCGTTGAACGTTCTTCGCGACGGACGACGGACGGCGGGGTGCTGCACCCCTCACGTCCGCGTACGCGCGGAGCGCGTTTACGGTCCGTTTAAATATATCGAATTGTATTGAATATGAAACGAGTGTGAAAAGATTACACGCATCGCTAAGACGCGAGTCTTCGTAGTGCGGTCTTCGTCCGAGCTCATCGGTTCGTGTATACGATATAATAAAATATATCGGAAGCACAGACGACGCGTCTCCGACGGATGCGACCGGCAGGCGGTGAATGTTTTCTTGCGCGGCAAGCGTAACGCACACACAAACATATGTAAGTAAACATTACGTGATGTTCATGTGCGCGCGCGCCTAGCCCGATGCGAGAGAGTTCACCGCTCGTCGTCGCTACGCATCCGTATTATGTCGGTGATACGCGTCGTCGTTCCAGTGCGAACGTTATATTATCGTATCGATACGGACCGATACCGAAAGGGCCGGACGATCGATCGCTAACGAAAAGTACTCGCGCTCGCGTATGCGTGTCGAGATTTTCGTTTACGCTCGTATCATCATAATCATCATCATCGTCATCGTCGTCGTTCATCGCGCAACGCGTGTTGTGTGTGCAGCGTTGCGTTGTGCGTGCGCGCGTCTAGAGACCTCTAAGGACTCGCGACGCGCGCGCCTCGCGCACGCGCACTCGCTCTGCGACGCGCGATGATCGCGACGGTGGGGGTGGTGTACGGTAGGCGGACTCGACGTCCGAAGGGCGTCCCGCGACGACGACCGGCCGCCGTGCGCGCTTGCTTGCTTGCGCGCGCGGTCCGTCGGTTCGTCGTCGTCAAAAATATAATAAGGGACGTCGCGTACGGATATCGCGTCTGCCTCGAATTTTTATCGTTGGCCTCAGATCAGGGAGGATCACCCGCCGAATTTAAGCATATTAGTAAGCGGAGGAAAAGAAACTAACAAGGATTTCCCTAGTAGCGGCGAGCGAACAGGAAAGAGCCCAGCACTGAATCCCGCGATCGTCTCGAGCGCGGGAGATGTGGTGTTCGGGAGGTTCCGCTTTCTCGTCGTCGATACTCCTGTCCAAGTTCGTCTTGAACGGGGCCGTTTTCCCGCAGAGGGTGCCAGGCCCGTAGCGACGGAGGGCGGCGGCGAGAGGGACTCTCCTAAGAGTCGGGTTGCTTGAGAG
>NW_027181700.1:275000-280000 GCF_028537555.1 Battus philenor
TCCAGCACCGGCGACGCATCTTTCAAATGTCTGCCTTATCAACTTTCGATGGTAGTTTCTGCGACTACCATGGTTGTCACGGGTAACGGGGAATCAGGGTTCGATTCCGGAGAGGGAGCCTGAGAAACGGCTACCACATCCAAGGAAGGCAGCAGGCGCGCAAATTACCCACTCCCGGCACGGGGAGGTAGTGACGAAAAATAACGATACGGGACTCTTACGAGGCCTCGTAATCGGAATGAGTACACTTTAAATATTTTAACGAGGAACAATTGGAGGGCAAGTCTGGTGCCAGCAGCCGCGGTAACTCCAGCTCCAATAGCGTATACTAAAATTGTTGCGGTTAAAAAGCTCGTAGTTGCATTTGTGCGCCGCGCTGTCGGTGCACCGCATCCGCGGTGATACTGACACGTCTGCGGAGCATATCGTCGGTGAGCCGTCGGTAAAACGGCGGTTCAATATCAAAATCCTATCGCGGTGCTCTTCGGTGAGTGTCGAGATGGGCCGACAATTTTACTTTGAACAAATTAGAGTGCTCAAAGCGGGCTCAAAATGCTGCTTGAATATTTCGTGCATGGAATAATAGAATATGATCTCGGTTCTATTTTGTTGGTTTTCAGAACTCCGAGGTAATGATTAATAGGGATAACTGGGGGCATTCGTATTGCGACGTTAGAGGTGAAATTCTTGGATCGTCGCAAGACGAACATCAGCGAAAGCATTTGCCAAAGGTGTTTTCATCAATCAAGAACGAAAGTTAGAGGTTCGAAGGCGATTAGATACCGCCCTAGTTCTAACCGTAAATATGTCATCTAGCGATCCGCCGACGTTACTACGATGGCTCGGCGGGCAGCTTCCGGGAAACCAAAGATTTTGGACTCCGGGGGGAGTATGGTTGCAAAGCTGAAACTTAAAGGAATTGACGGAAGGGCACCACCAGGAGTGGAGCCTGCGGCTTAATTTGACTCAACACGGGAAATCTCACCAGGCCCGGACACCGGAAGGATTGACAGATTAACAGCTCTTTCTTGATTCGGTGGGTGGTGGTGCATGGCCGTTCTTAGTTGGTGGAGCGATTTGTCTGGTTAATTCCGGTAACGAACGAGACTCTAGCCTGCTAAATAGGCGTCGTCATTTAGGTGTGCGCCGCTCCGGTGGCGCAACTCACTGGCGACGTATTAAAATTCTTCTTAGAGGGACCGGCGGCTTCGAGCCGCACGAGATTGAGCAATAACAGGTCTGTGATGCCCTTAGATGTCCTGGGCCGCACGCGCGCTACACTGAAGGAATCAGCATGTTCTCCCTGGCCTAGAGGCCCGGGCAACCCGTTGAAACTCCTTCGTGCTGGGGATTGGGGTTTGCAATTATCCCCCATAAACGAGGAATTCCTAGTAAGCGCGAGTCATAAGCTCGCGTTGATTACGTCCCTGCCCTTTGTACACACCGCCCGTCGCTACTACCGATTGAATGATTTAGTGAGGTCTTCGGACCGACACGCGGTGGCTTCACGGCCGTCGGCGTTGCTGGGAAGTTGACCAAACTTGATCATTTAGAGGAAGTAAAAGTCGTAACAAGGTTTCCGTAGGGGAACCTGCGGAAGGATCATTAACGTGTGTGTATGTGTGCGAGACGCGTGATATGTTCACGAACGTTGTTGCGCCGCTGTTGCTGTTGTTGCTGTTGCGACGACGACGACGACGACGACGACGACTTCGTACATACCGTGTTTACACATATATATATGTAATACATCCATAATGATATATATATATACGACATATATACATATATATGTACGTACGCGCGCGCTGCTGTTCGTATCTAATGCGGACGAGCGCGCGCGCGTGTGCGTGCGTGTGTGTGTGCGTGTTTGTATATATGTATAAAAAATAAAATGTGAAATAATTGTCTCTAGCGTCTATTACGCCTAACGGCGCAGCGGCGACGGCGCCGTGGCGGTGGCCGGTGGCGGTGGTGGCATTCGTCGAAAGTGCTACCGCCGCCGCTGCCTCCGCCGCCGTCGAAGCGGCCGGGTGGCGGAAAAACGCCGAGAGACGAGCGCCGACCGGGGCATACCAAACGGAGCGTTCGAAGCGGTGAAAATCCCCACTGCCTAGCTCAGGCCCTTTATTGTCGGTTGGCGCTATACAAAACGAAATTTAAGCGGTTAGAAAGATGACAATGTCGTGCGTCACGCCAGCTCGTTGGGGGGTGCGCGGGTCGTCGTCGTTCATCATTCTAAAGGATTCGCGTCGGGGCGTTAAGCTTTTTCGGTGCCGTTTCTTTATGAACGCCTCGGCGCACATGAATTCGACCAACTTTCGACGTTAATACATAAAAACGGACAATCAAGTGGCCGACGGCGAGAGCCGTAGGCCGCTACCGTAAGTAATAACAACATTAAGAAAAAACCATTACCCTGGACGGTGGATCACTTGGCTCGCGGGTCGATGAAGAACGCAGTTAACTGCGCGTCATAGTGTGAACTGCAGGACACATTTGAACATCGACATTTCGAACGCACATTGCGGTCCGTGGAGAAATATCCAGGACCACTCCTGTCTGAGGGCCGGCTGTTAAAATATAAAAACCACACTGTTCGGTGTAGAACGCGCGCTACGTGCGCTCGCGCCGGTCGATGCGCGCGGCGGTGACGCGCGACGCGGCGGCGGCGGGTTGGTGGGGGGTGATGAACGAGCTCGCGGACGGTGCGATGGGACGATCTCTAATAAGAGTCTCTCGTCCGCGCCGCCGCGGCTCTCACTCTCTCTCTCTCACTATCCGCCGTCGCTGTCGTCGCGCTGCCGCTGCCGCACTACCGCGCGCGGGCGAGCGGGCGCGCGCTCTTTCGAACAATTGACGGTTTCCGTTGAACGTTCTTCGCGACGGACGACGGACGGCGGGGTGCTGCACCCCTCACGTCCGCGTACGCGCGGAGCGCGTTTACGGTCCGTTTAAATATATCGAATTGTATTGAATATGAAACGAGTGTGAAAAGATTACACGCATCGCTAAGACGCGAGTCTTCGTAGTGCGGTCTTCGTCCGAGCTCATCGGTTCGTGTATACGATATAATAAAATATATCGGAAGCACAGACGACGCGTCTCCGACGGATGCGACCGGCAGGCGGTGAATGTTTTCTTGCGCGGCAAGCGTAACGCACACACAAACATATGTAAGTAAACATTACGTGATGTTCATGTGCGCGCGCGCCTAGCCCGATGCGAGAGAGTTCACCGCTCGTCGTCGCTACGCATCCGTATTATGTCGGTGATACGCGTCGTCGTTCCAGTGCGAACGTTATATTATCGTATCGATACGGACCGATACCGAAAGGGCCGGACGATCGATCGCTAACGAAAAGTACTCGCGCTCGCGTATGCGTGTCGAGATTTTCGTTTACGCTCGTATCATCATAATCATCATCATCGTCATCGTCGTCGTTCATCGCGCAACGCGTGTTGTGTGTGCAGCGTTGCGTTGTGCGTGCGCGCGTCTAGAGACCTCTAAGGACTCGCGACGCGCGCGCCTCGCGCACGCGCACTCGCTCTGCGACGCGCGATGATCGCGACGGTGGGGGTGGTGTACGGTAGGCGGACTCGACGTCCGAAGGGCGTCCCGCGACGACGACCGGCCGCCGTGCGCGCTTGCTTGCTTGCGCGCGCGGTCCGTCGGTTCGTCGTCGTCAAAAATATAATAAGGGACGTCGCGTACGGATATCGCGTCTGCCTCGAATTTTTATCGTTGGCCTCAGATCAGGGAGGATCACCCGCCGAATTTAAGCATATTAGTAAGCGGAGGAAAAGAAACTAACAAGGATTTCCCTAGTAGCGGCGAGCGAACAGGAAAGAGCCCAGCACTGAATCCCGCGATCGTCTCGAGCGCGGGAGATGTGGTGTTCGGGAGGTTCCGCTTTCTCGTCGTCGATACTCCTGTCCAAGTTCGTCTTGAACGGGGCCGTTTTCCCGCAGAGGGTGCCAGGCCCGTAGCGACGGAGGGCGGCGGCGAGAGGGACTCTCCTAAGAGTCGGGTTGCTTGAGAGTGCAGCCCTAAGTGGGTGGTAAACTCCATCTAAGGCTAAATATAACCGCGAGACCGATAGCGAACAAGTACCGTGAGGGAAAGTTGAAAAGAACTTTGAAGAGAGAGTTCAAGAGTACGTGAAACCGTTCAGGGGTAAACCTGCGAAACTCGAATGAACGAACGGAGAGATTCATCGTCATTCCGCGGCGTACGCGCCCGCGCTCTGATGCGACGTCCGGTCCGCCTTTAATCGGGCGCTGTATCGCGTCGCACGGGCCGGTGCGCGTCGACGTCCGCGGAGGGCGTGCACTTCTCTCTCAGTAATGCATCGCGACCCGTTCGGGTGTCGATCTAAGCGCCGCCGACGGGCAGCCCAGCGTTCACTTCGCGCGAGCGGAGTCAGGACGTTGGACCGTTTCGCGGTAGCCGATCGGCCGCCGGACGGTATAATGATAAGAATCGCGCACGCGCTCTCTAAAGGCGCGTCCGGCCCGACGCAAGATAACGTCGTACACGAGGTCCTGCCCGAGCGCGGACCTCGTTGCGGCGCGTCTGTCGTCGCAGCCGTGCTGTCTCGGACCGTGCGCGTCTCTGTCTGCGATGATTCAGTTTCGGGCACTCGCAGGACCCGTCTTGAAACACGGACCAAGGAGTCTAGCATGTGTGCGAGTCATTGAGTATTTGTATAAACTGAAAGGCGCAACGAAAGTGAAGGCGCGCGCTAGCCGCGCGCTCAGGGAGGATGGAGTGTACGTCCTTTGCGATCTGCACTCTCGCACTCCCGAGGCGTCTCGTTTCCAATCCGTGAATGCAGGCGCGCTCTGAGCAGAGATGCTGGGACCCGAAAGATGGTGAACTATGCCTGGTCAGGTCGAAGTCAGGGGAAACCCTGATGGAGGACCGTAGCGATTCTGACGTGCAAATCGATCGTCGGAACTGGGTATAGGGGCGAAAGACTAATCGAACCATCTAGTAG
>NW_027181700.1:285000-290000 GCF_028537555.1 Battus philenor
CGATACGCGAACGGGACCGGACTCTGTCGTTTTCAGAAATCGATACGCGAACGCATCGGCGGCTGGCTACGCGCAATCCGCGATCGGGTCGAACGATGATGATGATGATGATGATGATGATGATGATGATGATGATGATGATGACGACGACGATGACATCGAGATCAGGGTCAGATATAGATATGTAGATCGGTGGTATGCAATCGATACGCGAACGCTCTATCGCGCTACGCGGAGACGCATACAGTCGTTCCCGCATATACATGGGACTGGCGCGAGACGCGCCGGTCGGCCGAATAGAGTTCTCTCCGATGCTCTTCTGTTTTGTTTTGTTTGTTGGTGGTTGTGGAGTGTGGAGTGTGTTTTTTTGGTTGGTGGGGTGTGTGTGGTGTGGTGGTGTTAGTTTGTTTGCGGAGATTGCGTTTTTTTTAGATTTAGTTTTTTTTTTTTTTTTTTTATAAAAAAAAAAAAATTTAAAAATTATTCTTAGAAAACGCGCGCGAATCGAACAAAACTAATAACACCGATACACAAACAACGCGCGCCACCAACGAGAACGCCCGAAACTGAAACTTCTATAACCGACAAACGCACGAACGACACAGCGGCGGCGGAGGAGGGAAGAAAAAGGGGATCATCTCCCCACAACAACACACCGTAAACTGTGTCGGACGACGTCTCCGTTATGTAAGAGCGGAAGGCGTAAGAGAACGTCTCGTTTAATTAACGCGAACGGCGTTGGGCTCCCGAGTCGACTTCGGGGCGGCCCTTAACGCATCGCATCAACGAGCTCGTCGCGCGCTAGTCGCGCGACGGTCGATCATGATATATAAATCAAGGATTTCGGATCTCTCTAAAACCGGGCTGGAAATCGGTCATTGTTCGTTTTGCGAAACGATATTTTATAAAAGTGAAGATTTGTATGTGTCTCGTCAAAGAACGTTCCGATGAATCGGACGCGATGCCGCGTCCAAAGTAAATCTGGACGAACGCGAGGCGAGTGTTGAGATATACATTTTCCTCCGTGAACAGATAGAAAAACGAATTCATTTTGTTGTTGCGGTGTGGTGTTGTGTGTGTATTGTAATAAATACGCACGCACGCACGCACGCAAAAAGCTACCTAGGCACCGGCGCGTCACGGCGTTTCGAACGTCCGACGCGTCGCTTGTCACACGTCTATCATATCATCATCACCCTCATATCTCTCGTATGTGCGGTGTTGGTGTGTGTTAGCTCTAGCTAGCTCCCTGGTTGATCCTGCCAGTAGTTATATGCTTGTCTCAAAGATTAAGCCATGCATGTCTCAGTGCAAGCCGTATTAAGGCGATACCGCGAATGGCTCAATATATCAGTTTTGGTTCCTTAGATCTTACCTCGGTTACTTGGATAACTGTGGTAATTCTAGAGCTAATACATGCAATCAGAACTCTGACCAGTGATGGGATGAGTGCTTTTATTAGATCAAAACCAATCGACGGAGGGCCTCGCGTCCGAAGTCGTTAATTTTGATGAATCTGGATAACTTTTGCCGATCGCATGGTCCAGCACCGGCGACGCATCTTTCAAATGTCTGCCTTATCAACTTTCGATGGTAGTTTCTGCGACTACCATGGTTGTCACGGGTAACGGGGAATCAGGGTTCGATTCCGGAGAGGGAGCCTGAGAAACGGCTACCACATCCAAGGAAGGCAGCAGGCGCGCAAATTACCCACTCCCGGCACGGGGAGGTAGTGACGAAAAATAACGATACGGGACTCTTACGAGGCCTCGTAATCGGAATGAGTACACTTTAAATATTTTAACGAGGAACAATTGGAGGGCAAGTCTGGTGCCAGCAGCCGCGGTAACTCCAGCTCCAATAGCGTATACTAAAATTGTTGCGGTTAAAAAGCTCGTAGTTGCATTTGTGCGCCGCGCTGTCGGTGCACCGCATCCGCGGTGATACTGACACGTCTGCGGAGCATATCGTCGGTGAGCCGTCGGTAAAACGGCGGTTCAATATCAAAATCCTATCGCGGTGCTCTTCGGTGAGTGTCGAGATGGGCCGACAATTTTACTTTGAACAAATTAGAGTGCTCAAAGCGGGCTCAAAATGCTGCTTGAATATTTCGTGCATGGAATAATAGAATATGATCTCGGTTCTATTTTGTTGGTTTTCAGAACTCCGAGGTAATGATTAATAGGGATAACTGGGGGCATTCGTATTGCGACGTTAGAGGTGAAATTCTTGGATCGTCGCAAGACGAACATCAGCGAAAGCATTTGCCAAAGGTGTTTTCATCAATCAAGAACGAAAGTTAGAGGTTCGAAGGCGATTAGATACCGCCCTAGTTCTAACCGTAAATATGTCATCTAGCGATCCGCCGACGTTACTACGATGGCTCGGCGGGCAGCTTCCGGGAAACCAAAGATTTTGGACTCCGGGGGGAGTATGGTTGCAAAGCTGAAACTTAAAGGAATTGACGGAAGGGCACCACCAGGAGTGGAGCCTGCGGCTTAATTTGACTCAACACGGGAAATCTCACCAGGCCCGGACACCGGAAGGATTGACAGATTAACAGCTCTTTCTTGATTCGGTGGGTGGTGGTGCATGGCCGTTCTTAGTTGGTGGAGCGATTTGTCTGGTTAATTCCGGTAACGAACGAGACTCTAGCCTGCTAAATAGGCGTCGTCATTTAGGTGTGCGCCGCTCCGGTGGCGCAACTCACTGGCGACGTATTAAAATTCTTCTTAGAGGGACCGGCGGCTTCGAGCCGCACGAGATTGAGCAATAACAGGTCTGTGATGCCCTTAGATGTCCTGGGCCGCACGCGCGCTACACTGAAGGAATCAGCATGTTCTCCCTGGCCTAGAGGCCCGGGCAACCCGTTGAAACTCCTTCGTGCTGGGGATTGGGGTTTGCAATTATCCCCCATAAACGAGGAATTCCTAGTAAGCGCGAGTCATAAGCTCGCGTTGATTACGTCCCTGCCCTTTGTACACACCGCCCGTCGCTACTACCGATTGAATGATTTAGTGAGGTCTTCGGACCGACACGCGGTGGCTTCACGGCCGTCGGCGTTGCTGGGAAGTTGACCAAACTTGATCATTTAGAGGAAGTAAAAGTCGTAACAAGGTTTCCGTAGGGGAACCTGCGGAAGGATCATTAACGTGTGTGTATGTGTGCGAGACGCGTGATATGTTCACGAACGTTGTTGCGCCGCTGTTGCTGTTGTTGCTGTTGCGACGACGACGACGACGACGACGACGACTTCGTACATACCGTGTTTACACATATATATATGTAATACATCCATAATGATATATATATATACGACATATATACATATATATGTACGTACGCGCGCGCTGCTGTTCGTATCTAATGCGGACGAGCGCGCGCGCGTGTGCGTGCGTGTGTGTGTGCGTGTTTGTATATATGTATAAAAAATAAAATGTGAAATAATTGTCTCTAGCGTCTATTACGCCTAACGGCGCAGCGGCGACGGCGCCGTGGCGGTGGCCGGTGGCGGTGGTGGCATTCGTCGAAAGTGCTACCGCCGCCGCTGCCTCCGCCGCCGTCGAAGCGGCCGGGTGGCGGAAAAACGCCGAGAGACGAGCGCCGACCGGGGCATACCAAACGGAGCGTTCGAAGCGGTGAAAATCCCCACTGCCTAGCTCAGGCCCTTTATTGTCGGTTGGCGCTATACAAAACGAAATTTAAGCGGTTAGAAAGATGACAATGGGGGGTGCGCGGGTCGTCGTCGTTCATCATTCTAAAGGATTCGCGTCGGGGCGTTAAGCTTTTTCGGTGCCGTTTCTTTATGAACGCCTCGGCGCACATGAATTCGACCAACTTTCGACGTTAATACATAAAAACGGACAATCAAGTGGCCGACGGCGAGAGCCGTAGGCCGCTACCGTAAGTAATAACAACATTAAGAAAAAACCATTACCCTGGACGGTGGATCACTTGGCTCGCGGGTCGATGAAGAACGCAGTTAACTGCGCGTCATAGTGTGAACTGCAGGACACATTTGAACATCGACATTTCGAACGCACATTGCGGTCCGTGGAGAAATATCCAGGACCACTCCTGTCTGAGGGCCGGCTGTTAAAATATAAAAACCACACTGTTCGGTGTAGAACGCGCGCTACGTGCGCTCGCGCCGGTCGATGCGCGCGGCGGTGACGCGCGACGCGGCGGCGGCGGGTTGGTGGGGGGTGATGAACGAGCTCGCGGACGGTGCGATGGGACGATCTCTAATAAGAGTCTCTCGTCCGCGCCGCCGCGGCTCTCACTCTCTCTCTCTCTCACTATCCGCCGTCGCTGTCGTCGCGCTGCCGCTGCCGCACTACCGCGCGCGGGCGAGCGGGCGCGCGCTCTTTCGAACAATTGACGGTTTCCGTTGAACGTTCTTCGCGACGGACGACGGACGGCGGGGTGCTGCACCCCTCACGTCCGCGTACGCGCGGAGCGCGTTTACGGTCCGTTTAAATATATCGAATTGTATTGAATATGAAACGAGTGTGAAAAGATTACACGCATCGCTAAGACGCGAGTCTTCGTAGTGCGGTCTTCGTCCGAGCTCATCGGTTCGTGTATACGATATAATAAAATATATCGGAAGCACAGACGACGCGTCTCCGACGGATGCGACCGGCAGGCGGTGAATGTTTTCTTGCGCGGCAAGCGTAACGCACACACAAACATATGTAAGTAAACATTACGTGATGTTCATGTGCGCGCGCGCCTAGCCCGATGCGAGAGAGTTCACCGCTCGTCGTCGCTACGCATCCGTATTATGTCGGTGATACGCGTCGTCGTTCCAGTGCGAACGTTATATTATCGTATCGATACGGACCGATACCGAAAGGGCCGGACGATCGATCGCTAACGAAAAGTACTCGCGCTCGCGTATGCGTGTCGAGATTTTCGTTTACGCTCGTATCATCATAATCATCATCGTCATCGTCGTCGTTCATCGCGCAACGCGTGTTGTGTGTGCAGCGTTGCGT
>NW_027181700.1:295000-300000 GCF_028537555.1 Battus philenor
TATATAATTTGCAAAGGAGCTTTCAAAGATTCTCGATCGAGTCGATTTATTTTTCTTAAATCTTTATTATACAAACGCAACCCGCTTTACGGACGCGACTCTTATATTAATTATTATGATGATGACTATGTATCTCACTCTTATTTACATATATCTCAATCGATGCGCCGCACGCATAAATATCATGACGAGCTCGGTAACGGCGATCGATAACAATAGTCGCGAGGCGCGGCACGTCCGTAACGAAACACACAATCAATCAATACAATAATTTTAATACTGGATATAAATAATTTGACCGCGAATGGACCGACGACGATGCGTTTAAACGTTCCACTGCTTGTGCCCAACGTGATGATGATGATGACGATGATGACGATGATGACGATGATGACGATGATGACGATGACGATATTGAAGATAGTAAAGTTTTAGCATCGACATTAATCGTAATTTTAACACACGGAATCAGGACGATATCACGTTAGAAAATCGATACACGAACGGGACCGGACTCTGTCGTTTTCCGAAATCGATACGCGAACGCCCGAGTGACTATCCGCACCCCGAGGCCGGGCCGCACGATCTTTATTACGGACCGCTACCGTCTCGACGACGACGACGACGACGACGACGACGACGACGACGACGACGACGACACCTTTCTTTGTCTCAGTCGACATCGCGTATGAAAGAGTGCGATCGTCATCAGCACGAAATTTATGCATCGATACGCGAACGGGACCGGACTCTGTCGTTTTCAGAAATCGATACGCGAACGCATCGGCGGCTGGCTACGCGCAATCCGCGATCGGGTCGAACGATGATGATGATGATGATGATGATGATGATGATGATGATGATGATGATGATGACGACGACGATGACATCGAGATCAGGGTCAGATATAGATATGTAGATCGGTGGTATGCAATCGATACGCGAACGCTCTATAGCGCTACGCGGAGACGCATACAGTCGTTCCCGCATATACATGGGACTGGCGCGAGACGCGCCGGTCGGCCGAATCGAGTTCTCTCCGATGCTCTTCTGTTTTGTTTTGTTTGTTGGTGGTTGTGGAGTGTGGAGTGTGTTTTTTTGGTTGGTGGGGTGTGTGTGTGTGTGGTGGTGGTGTTAGTTTGTTTGCGGAGATTGCGTTTTTTTTAGATTTAGTTTTTTTTTTTTTTTTTATAAAAAAAAAAAAAAATTTAAAAATTATTCTTAGAAAACGCGCGCGAATCGAACAAAACTAATAACACCGATACACAAACAACGCGCGCCACCAACGAGAACGCCCGAAACTGAAACTTCTATAACCGACAAACGCACGAACGACACAGCGGCGGCGGAGGAGGGAAGAAAAAGGGGATCATCTCCCCACAACAACACACCGTAAACTGTGTCGGACGACGTCTCCGTTATGTAAGAGCGGAAGGCGTAAGAGAACGTCTCGTTTAATTAACGCGAACGGCGTTGGGCTCCCGAGTCGACTTCGGGGCGGCCCTTAACGCATCGCATCAACGAGCTCGTCGCGCGCTAGTCGCGCGACGGTCGATCATGATATATAAATCAAGGATTTCGGATCTCTCTAAAACCGGGCTGGAAATCGGTCATTGTTCGTTTTGCGAAACGATATTTTATAAAAGTGAAGATTTGTATGTGTCTCGTCAAAGAACGTTCCGATGAATCGGACGCGATGCCGCGTCCAAAGTAAATCTGGACGAACGCGAGGCGAGTGTTGAGATATACATTTTCCTCCGTGAACAGATAGAAAAACGAATTCATTTTGTTGTTGCGGTGTGGTGTTGTGTGTGTATTGTAATAAATACGCACGCACGCACGCACGCAAAAAGCTACCTAGGCACCGGCGCGTCACGGCGTTTCGAACGTCCGACGCGTCGCTTGTCACACGTCTATCATATCATCATCACCCTCATATCTCTCGTATGTGCGGTGTTGGTGTGTGTTAGCTCTACTAGCTAGCTCCCTGGTTGATCCTGCCAGTAGTTATATGCTTGTCTCAAAGATTAAGCCATGCATGTCTCAGTGCAAGCCGTATTAAGGCGATACCGCGAATGGCTCAATATATCAGTTTTGGTTCCTTAGATCTTACCTCGGTTACTTGGATAACTGTGGTAATTCTAGAGCTAATACATGCAATCAGAACTCTGACCAGTGATGGGATGAGTGCTTTTATTAGATCAAAACCAATCGACGGAGGGCCTCGCGTCCGAAGTCGTTAATTTTGATGAATCTGGATAACTTTTGCCGATCGCATGGTCCAGCACCGGCGACGCATCTTTCAAATGTCTGCCTTATCAACTTTCGATGGTAGTTTCTGCGACTACCATGGTTGTCACGGGTAACGGGGAATCAGGGTTCGATTCCGGAGAGGGAGCCTGAGAAACGGCTACCACATCCAAGGAAGGCAGCAGGCGCGCAAATTACCCACTCCCGGCACGGGGAGGTAGTGACGAAAAATAACGATACGGGACTCTTACGAGGCCTCGTAATCGGAATGAGTACACTTTAAATATTTTAACGAGGAACAATTGGAGGGCAAGTCTGGTGCCAGCAGCCGCGGTAACTCCAGCTCCAATAGCGTATACTAAAATTGTTGCGGTTAAAAAGCTCGTAGTTGCATTTGTGCGCCGCGCTGTCGGTGCACCGCATCCGCGGTGATACTGACACGTCTGCGGAGCATATCGTCGGTGAGCCGTCGGTAAAACGGCGGTTCAATATCAAAATCCTATCGCGGTGCTCTTCGGTGAGTGTCGAGATGGGCCGACAATTTTACTTTGAACAAATTAGAGTGCTCAAAGCGGGCTCAAAATGCTGCTTGAATATTTCGTGCATGGAATAATAGAATATGATCTCGGTTCTATTTTGTTGGTTTTCAGAACTCCGAGGTAATGATTAATAGGGATAACTGGGGGCATTCGTATTGCGACGTTAGAGGTGAAATTCTTGGATCGTCGCAAGACGAACATCAGCGAAAGCATTTGCCAAAGGTGTTTTCATCAATCAAGAACGAAAGTTAGAGGTTCGAAGGCGATTAGATACCGCCCTAGTTCTAACCGTAAATATGTCATCTAGCGATCCGCCGACGTTACTACGATGGCTCGGCGGGCAGCTTCCGGGAAACCAAAGATTTTGGACTCCGGGGGGAGTATGGTTGCAAAGCTGAAACTTAAAGGAATTGACGGAAGGGCACCACCAGGAGTGGAGCCTGCGGCTTAATTTGACTCAACACGGGAAATCTCACCAGGCCCGGACACCGGAAGGATTGACAGATTAACAGCTCTTTCTTGATTCGGTGGGTGGTGGTGCATGGCCGTTCTTAGTTGGTGGAGCGATTTGTCTGGTTAATTCCGGTAACGAACGAGACTCTAGCCTGCTAAATAGGCGTCGTCATTTAGGTGTGCGCCGCTCCGGTGGCGCAACTCACTGGCGACGTATTAAAATTCTTCTTAGAGGGACCGGCGGCTTCGAGCCGCACGAGATTGAGCAATAACAGGTCTGTGATGCCCTTAGATGTCCTGGGCCGCACGCGCGCTACACTGAAGGAATCAGCATGTTCTCCCTGGCCTAGAGGCCCGGGCAACCCGTTGAAACTCCTTCGTGCTGGGGATTGGGGTTTGCAATTATCCCCCATAAACGAGGAATTCCTAGTAAGCGCGAGTCATAAGCTCGCGTTGATTACGTCCCTGCCCTTTGTACACACCGCCCGTCGCTACTACCGATTGAATGATTTAGTGAGGTCTTCGGACCGACACGCGGTGGCTTCACGGCCGTCGGCGTTGCTGGGAAGTTGACCAAACTTGATCATTTAGAGGAAGTAAAAGTCGTAACAAGGTTTCCGTAGGGGAACCTGCGGAAGGATCATTAACGTGTGTGTATGTGTGCGAGACGCGTGATATGTTCACGAACGTTGTTGCGCCGCTGTTGCTGTTGCTGTTGTTGCTGTTGCGACGACGACGACGACGACGACGACGACGACTTCGTACATACCGTGTTTACACATATATATATGTAATACATCCATAATGATATATATATACGACATATATACATATATATGTACGTACGCGCGCGCGCTGCTGTTCGTATCTAATGCGGACGAGCGCGCGCGCGTGTGCGTGCGTGTGTGTGTGCGTGTTTGTATATATGTATAAAAAATAAAATGTGAAATAATTGTCTCTAGCGTCTATTACGCCTAACGGCGCAGCGGCGACGGCGCCGTGGCGGTGGCCGGTGGCGGTGGTGGCATTCGTCGAAAGTGCTACCGCCGCCGCTGCCTCCGCCGCCGTCGAAGCGGCCGGGTGGCGGAAAAACGCCGAGAGACGAGCGCCGACCGGGGCATACCAAACGGAGCGTTCGAAGCGGTGAAAATCCCCACTGCCTAGCTCAGGCCCTTTATTGTCGGTTGGCGCTATACAAAACGAAATTTAAGCGGTTAGAAAGATGACAATGTCGTGCGTCACGCCAGCTCGTTGGGGGGTGCGCGGGTCGTCGTCGTTCATCATTCTAAAGGATTCGCGTCGGGGCGTTAAGCTTTTTCGGTGCCGTTTCTTTATGAACGCCTCGGCGCACATGAATTCGACCAACTTTCGACGTTAATACATAAAAACGGACAATCAAGTGGCCGACGGCGAGAGCCGTAGGCCGCTACCGTAAGTAATAACAACATTAAGAAAAAACCATTACCCTGGACGGTGGATCACTTGGCTCGCGGGTCGATGAAGAACGCAGTTAACTGCGCGTCATAGTGTGAACTGCAGGACACATTTGAACATCGACATTTCGAACGCACATTGCGGTCCGTGGAGAAATATCCAGGACCACTCCTGTCTGAGGGCCGGCTGTTAAAATATAAAAACCACACTGTTCGGTGTAGAACGCGCGCTACGTGCGCTCGCGCCGGTCGATGCGCGCGGCGGTGACGCGCGACGCGGCGGCGGCGGGTTGGTGGGGGGTGATGAACGAGCTCGCGGACGGTG
>NW_027181700.1:307500-310000 GCF_028537555.1 Battus philenor
TGAGATATACATTTTCCTCCGTGAACAGATAGAAAAACGAATTCATTTTGTTGTTGCGGTGTGGTGTTGTGTGTGTATTGTAATAAATACGCACGCACGCACGCACGCAAAAAGCTACCTAGGCACCGGCGCGTCACGGCGTTTCGAACGTCCGACGCGTCGCTTGTCACACGTCTATCATATCATCATCACCCTCATATCTCTCGTATGTGCGGTGTTGGTGTGTGTTAGCTCTACTAGCTAGCTCCCTGGTTGATCCTGCCAGTAGTTATATGCTTGTCTCAAAGATTAAGCCATGCATGTCTCAGTGCAAGCCGTATTAAGGCGATACCGCGAATGGCTCAATATATCAGTTTTGGTTCCTTAGATCTTACCTCGGTTACTTGGATAACTGTGGTAATTCTAGAGCTAATACATGCAATCAGAACTCTGACCAGTGATGGGATGAGTGCTTTTATTAGATCAAAACCAATCGACGGAGGGCCTCGCGTCCGAAGTCGTTAATTTTGATGAATCTGGATAACTTTTGCCGATCGCATGGTCCAGCACCGGCGACGCATCTTTCAAATGTCTGCCTTATCAACTTTCGATGGTAGTTTCTGCGACTACCATGGTTGTCACGGGTAACGGGGAATCAGGGTTCGATTCCGGAGAGGGAGCCTGAGAAACGGCTACCACATCCAAGGAAGGCAGCAGGCGCGCAAATTACCCACTCCCGGCACGGGGAGGTAGTGACGAAAAATAACGATACGGGACTCTTACGAGGCCTCGTAATCGGAATGAGTACACTTTAAATATTTTAACGAGGAACAATTGGAGGGCAAGTCTGGTGCCAGCAGCCGCGGTAACTCCAGCTCCAATAGCGTATACTAAAATTGTTGCGGTTAAAAAGCTCGTAGTTGCATTTGTGCGCCGCGCTGTCGGTGCACCGCATCCGCGGTGATACTGACACGTCTGCGGAGCATATCGTCGGTGAGCCGTCGGTAAAACGGCGGTTCAATATCAAAATCCTATCGCGGTGCTCTTCGGTGAGTGTCGAGATGGGCCGACAATTTTACTTTGAACAAATTAGAGTGCTCAAAGCGGGCTCAAAATGCTGCTTGAATATTTCGTGCATGGAATAATAGAATATGATCTCGGTTCTATTTTGTTGGTTTTCAGAACTCCGAGGTAATGATTAATAGGGATAACTGGGGGCATTCGTATTGCGACGTTAGAGGTGAAATTCTTGGATCGTCGCAAGACGAACATCAGCGAAAGCATTTGCCAAAGGTGTTTTCATCAATCAAGAACGAAAGTTAGAGGTTCGAAGGCGATTAGATACCGCCCTAGTTCTAACCGTAAATATGTCATCTAGCGATCCGCCGACGTTACTACGATGGCTCGGCGGGCAGCTTCCGGGAAACCAAAGATTTTGGACTCCGGGGGGAGTATGGTTGCAAAGCTGAAACTTAAAGGAATTGACGGAAGGGCACCACCAGGAGTGGAGCCTGCGGCTTAATTTGACTCAACACGGGAAATCTCACCAGGCCCGGACACCGGAAGGATTGACAGATTAACAGCTCTTTCTTGATTCGGTGGGTGGTGGTGCATGGCCGTTCTTAGTTGGTGGAGCGATTTGTCTGGTTAATTCCGGTAACGAACGAGACTCTAGCCTGCTAAATAGGCGTCGTCATTTAGGTGTGCGCCGCTCCGGTGGCGCAACTCACTGGCGACGTATTAAAATTCTTCTTAGAGGGACCGGCGGCTTCGAGCCGCACGAGATTGAGCAATAACAGGTCTGTGATGCCCTTAGATGTCCTGGGCCGCACGCGCGCTACACTGAAGGAATCAGCATGTTCTCCCTGGCCTAGAGGCCCGGGCAACCCGTTGAAACTCCTTCGTGCTGGGGATTGGGGTTTGCAATTATCCCCCATAAACGAGGAATTCCTAGTAAGCGCGAGTCATAAGCTCGCGTTGATTACGTCCCTGCCCTTTGTACACACCGCCCGTCGCTACTACCGATTGAATGATTTAGTGAGGTCTTCGGACCGACACGCGGTGGCTTCACGGCCGTCGGCGTTGCTGGGAAGTTGACCAAACTTGATCATTTAGAGGAAGTAAAAGTCGTAACAAGGTTTCCGTAGGGGAACCTGCGGAAGGATCATTAACGTGTGTGTATGTGTGCGAGACGCGTGATATGTTCACGAACGTTGTTGCGCCGCTGTTGCTGTTGCTGTTGTTGCTGTTGCGACGACGACGACGACGACGACGACGACGACTTCGTACATACCGTGTTTACACATATATATATGTAATACATCCATAATGATATATATATACGACATATATACATATATATGTACGTACGCGCGCGCGCTGCTGTTCGTATCTAATGCGGACGAGCGCGCGCGCGTGTGCGTGCGTGTGTGTGTGCGTGTTTGTATATATGTATAAAAAATAAAATGTGAAATAATTGTCTCTAGCGTCTATTACGCCTAACGGCGCAGCGGCGACGGCG
>NW_027181700.1:317500-322500 GCF_028537555.1 Battus philenor
CTCCGATGCTCTTCTGTTTTGTTTTGTTTGTTGGTGGTTGTGGAGTGTGGAGTGTGTTTTTTTGGTTGGTGGGGTGTGTGTGGTGGTGGTGTTAGTTTGTTTGCGGAGATTGCGTTTTTTTTAGATTTAGTTTTTTTTTTTTTTTTTTTATAAAAAAAAAAAAATTTAAAAATTATTCTTAGAAAACGCGCGCGAATCGAACAAAACTAATAACACCGATACACAAACAACGCGCGCCACCAACGAGAACGCCCGAAACTGAAACTTCTATAACCGACAAACGCACGAACGACACAGCGGCGGCGGAGGAGGGAAGAAAAAGGGGATCATCTCCCCACAACAACACACCGTAAACTGTGTCGGACGACGTCTCCGTTATGTAAGAGCGGAAGGCGTAAGAGAACGTCTCGTTTAATTAACGCGAACGGCGTTGGGCTCCCGAGTCGACTTCGGGGCGGCCCTTAACGCATCGCATCAACGAGCTCGTCGCGCGCTAGTCGCGCGACGGTCGATCATGATATATAAATCAAGGATTTCGGATCTCTCTAAAACCGGGCTGGAAATCGGTCATTGTTCGTTTTGCGAAACGATATTTTATAAAAGTGAAGATTTGTATGTGTCTCGTCAAAGAACGTTCCGATGAATCGGACGCGATGCCGCGTCCAAAGTAAATCTGGACGAACGCGAGGCGAGTGTTGAGATATACATTTTCCTCCGTGAACAGATAGAAAAACGAATTCATTTTGTTGTTGCGGTGTGGTGTTGTGTGTGTATTGTAATAAATACGCACGCACGCACGCACGCACGCAAAAAGCTACCTAGGCACCGGCGCGTCACGGCGTTTCGAACGTCCGACGCGTCGCTTGTCACACGTCTATCATATCATCATCACCCTCATATCTCTCGTATGTGCGGTGTTGGTGTGTGTTAGCTCTACTAGCTAGCTCCCTGGTTGATCCTGCCAGTAGTTATATGCTTGTCTCAAAGATTAAGCCATGCATGTCTCAGTGCAAGCCGTATTAAGGCGATACCGCGAATGGCTCAATATATCAGTTTTGGTTCCTTAGATCTTACCTCGGTTACTTGGATAACTGTGGTAATTCTAGAGCTAATACATGCAATCAGAACTCTGACCAGTGATGGGATGAGTGCTTTTATTAGATCAAAACCAATCGACGGAGGGCCTCGCGTCCGAAGTCGTTAATTTTGATGAATCTGGATAACTTTTGCCGATCGCATGGTCCAGCACCGGCGACGCATCTTTCAAATGTCTGCCTTATCAACTTTCGATGGTAGTTTCTGCGACTACCATGGTTGTCACGGGTAACGGGGAATCAGGGTTCGATTCCGGAGAGGGAGCCTGAGAAACGGCTACCACATCCAAGGAAGGCAGCAGGCGCGCAAATTACCCACTCCCGGCACGGGGAGGTAGTGACGAAAAATAACGATACGGGACTCTTACGAGGCCTCGTAATCGGAATGAGTACACTTTAAATATTTTAACGAGGAACAATTGGAGGGCAAGTCTGGTGCCAGCAGCCGCGGTAACTCCAGCTCCAATAGCGTATACTAAAATTGTTGCGGTTAAAAAGCTCGTAGTTGCATTTGTGCGCCGCGCTGTCGGTGCACCGCATCCGCGGTGATACTGACACGTCTGCGGAGCATATCGTCGGTGAGCCGTCGGTAAAACGGCGGTTCAATATCAAAATCCTATCGCGGTGCTCTTCGGTGAGTGTCGAGATGGGCCGACAATTTTACTTTGAACAAATTAGAGTGCTCAAAGCGGGCTCAAAATGCTGCTTGAATATTTCGTGCATGGAATAATAGAATATGATCTCGGTTCTATTTTGTTGGTTTTCAGAACTCCGAGGTAATGATTAATAGGGATAACTGGGGGCATTCGTATTGCGACGTTAGAGGTGAAATTCTTGGATCGTCGCAAGACGAACATCAGCGAAAGCATTTGCCAAAGGTGTTTTCATCAATCAAGAACGAAAGTTAGAGGTTCGAAGGCGATTAGATACCGCCCTAGTTCTAACCGTAAATATGTCATCTAGCGATCCGCCGACGTTACTACGATGGCTCGGCGGGCAGCTTCCGGGAAACCAAAGATTTTGGACTCCGGGGGGAGTATGGTTGCAAAGCTGAAACTTAAAGGAATTGACGGAAGGGCACCACCAGGAGTGGAGCCTGCGGCTTAATTTGACTCAACACGGGAAATCTCACCAGGCCCGGACACCGGAAGGATTGACAGATTAACAGCTCTTTCTTGATTCGGTGGGTGGTGGTGCATGGCCGTTCTTAGTTGGTGGAGCGATTTGTCTGGTTAATTCCGGTAACGAACGAGACTCTAGCCTGCTAAATAGGCGTCGTCATTTAGGTGTGCGCCGCTCCGGTGGCGCAACTCACTGGCGACGTATTAAAATTCTTCTTAGAGGGACCGGCGGCTTCGAGCCGCACGAGATTGAGCAATAACAGGTCTGTGATGCCCTTAGATGTCCTGGGCCGCACGCGCGCTACACTGAAGGAATCAGCATGTTCTCCCTGGCCTAGAGGCCCGGGCAACCCGTTGAAACTCCTTCGTGCTGGGGATTGGGGTTTGCAATTATCCCCCATAAACGAGGAATTCCTAGTAAGCGCGAGTCATAAGCTCGCGTTGATTACGTCCCTGCCCTTTGTACACACCGCCCGTCGCTACTACCGATTGAATGATTTAGTGAGGTCTTCGGACCGACACGCGGTGGCTTCACGGCCGTCGGCGTTGCTGGGAAGTTGACCAAACTTGATCATTTAGAGGAAGTAAAAGTCGTAACAAGGTTTCCGTAGGGGAACCTGCGGAAGGATCATTAACGTGTGTGTATGTGTGCGAGACGCGTGATATGTTCACGAACGTTGTTGCGCCGCTGTTGCTGTTGCTGTTGTTGCTGTTGCGACGACGACGACGACGACGACGACGACGACTTCGTACATACCGTGTTTACACATATATATATGTAATACATCCATAATGATATATATATACGACATATATACATATATATGTACGTACGCGCGCGCGCTGCTGTTCGTATCTAATGCGGACGAGCGCGCGCGCGTGTGCGTGCGTGTGTGTGTGCGTGTTTGTATATATGTATAAAAAATAAAATGTGAAATAATTGTCTCTAGCGTCTATTACGCCTAACGGCGCAGCGGCGACGGCGCCGTGGCGGTGGCCGGTGGCGGTGGTGGCATTCGTCGAAAGTGCTACCGCCGCCGCTGCCTCCGCCGCCGTCGAAGCGGCCGGGTGGCGGAAAAACGCCGAGAGACGAGCGCCGACCGGGGCATACCAAACGGAGCGTTCGAAGCGGTGAAAATCCCCACTGCCTAGCTCAGGCCCTTTATTGTCGGTTGGCGCTATACAAAACGAAATTTAAGCGGTTAGAAAGATGACAATGTCGTGCGTCACGCCAGCTCGTTGGGGGGTGCGCGGGTCGTCGTCGTTCATCATTCTAAAGGATTCGCGTCGGGGCGTTAAGCTTTTTCGGTGCCGTTTCTTTATGAACGCCTCGGCGCACATGAATTCGACCAACTTTCGACGTTAATACATAAAAACGGACAATCAAGTGGCCGACGGCGAGAGCCGTAGGCCGCTACCGTAAGTAATAACAACATTAAGAAAAAACCATTACCCTGGACGGTGGATCACTTGGCTCGCGGGTCGATGAAGAACGCAGTTAACTGCGCGTCATAGTGTGAACTGCAGGACACATTTGAACATCGACATTTCGAACGCACATTGCGGTCCGTGGAGAAATATCCAGGACCACTCCTGTCTGAGGGCCGGCTGTTAAAATATAAAAACCACACTGTTCGGTGTAGAACGCGCGCTACGTGCGCTCGCGCCGGTCGATGCGCGCGGCGGTGACGCGCGACGCGGCGGCGGCGGGTTGGTGGGGGGTGATGAACGAGCTCGCGGACGGTGCGATGGGACGATCTCTAATAAGAGTCTCTCGTCCGCGCCGCCGCGGCTCTCACTCTCTCTCTCTCTCACTATCCGCCGTCGCTGTCGTCGCGCTGCCGCTGCCGCACTACCGCGCGCGGGCGAGCGGGCGCGCGCTCTTTCGAACAATTGACGGTTTCCGTTGAACGTTCTTCGCGACGGACGACGGACGGCGGGGTGCTGCACCCCTCACGTCCGCGTACGCGCGGAGCGCGTTTACGGTCCGTTTAAATATATCGAATTGTATTGAATATGAAACGAGTGTGAAAAGATTACACGCATCGCTAAGACGCGAGTCTTCGTAGTGCGGTCTTCGTCCGAGCTCATCGGTTCGTGTATACGATATAATAAAATATATCGGAAGCACAGACGACGCGTCTCCGACGGATGCGACCGGCAGGCGGTGAATGTTTTCTTGCGCGGCAAGCGTAACGCACACACAAACATATGTAAGTAAACATTACGTGATGTTCATGTGCGCGCGCGCCTAGCCCGATGCGAGAGAGTTCACCGCTCGTCGTCGCTACGCATCCGTATTATGTCGGTGATACGCGTCGTCGTTCCAGTGCGAACGTTATATTATCGTATCGATACGGACCGATACCGAAAGGGCCGGACGATCGATCGCTAACGAAAAGTACTCGCGCTCGCGTATGCGTGTCGAGATTTTCGTTTACGCTCGTATCATCATAATCATCATCGTCATCGTCGTCGTTCATCGCGCAACGCGTGTTGTGTGTGCAGCGTTGCGTTGTGCGTGCGCGCGTCTAGAGACCTCTAAGGACTCGCGACGCGCGCGCCTCGCGCACGCGCACTCGCTCTGCGACGCGCGATGATCGCGACGGTGGGGGTGGTGTACGGTAGGCGGACTCGACGTCCGAAGGGCGTCCCGCGACGACGACCGGCCGCCGTGCGCGCTTGCTTGCTTGCGCGCGCGGTCCGTCGGTTCGTCGTCGTCAAAAATATAATAAGGGACGTCGCGTACGGATATCGCGTCTGCCTCGAATTTTTATCGTTGGCC
>NW_027181700.1:327500-332500 GCF_028537555.1 Battus philenor
AATTTTAATACTGGATATAAATAATTTGACCGCGAATGGACCGACGACGATGCGTTTAAACGTTCCACTGCTTGTGCCCAACGTGATGATGATGATGACGATGATGACGATGATGACGATGATGACGATGATGACGATGACGATATTGAAGATAGTAAAGTTTTAGCATCGACATTAATCGTAATTTTAACACACGGAATCAGGACGATATCACGTTAGAAAATCGATACACGAACGGGACCGGACTCTGTCGTTTTCCGAAATCGATACGCGAACGCCCGAGTGACTATCCGCACCCCGAGGCCGGGCCGCACGATCTTTATTACGGACCGCTACCGTCTCGACGACGACGACGACGACGACGACGACGACGACGACGACGACGACGACACCTTTCTTTGTCTCAGTCGACATCGCGTATGAAAGAGTGCGATCGTCATCAGCACGAAATTTATGCATCGATACGCGAACGGGACCGGACTCTGTCGTTTTCAGAAATCGATACGCGAACGCATCGGCGGCTGGCTACGCGCAATCCGCGATCGGGTCGAACGATGATGATGATGATGATGATGATGATGATGATGATGATGATGATGATGATGACGACGACGATGACATCGAGATCAGGGTCAGATATAGATATGTAGATCGGTGGTATGCAATCGATACGCGAACGCTCTATAGCGCTACGCGGAGACGCATACAGTCGTTCCCGCATATACATGGGACTGGCGCGAGACGCGCCGGTCGGCCGAATCGAGTTCTCTCCGATGCTCTTCTGTTTTGTTTTGTTTGTTGGTGGTTGTGGAGTGTGGAGTGTGTTTTTTTGGTTGGTGGGGTGTGTGTGTGTGTGGTGGTGGTGTTAGTTTGTTTGCGGAGATTGCGTTTTTTTTAGATTTAGTTTTTTTTTTTTTTTTTATAAAAAAAAAAAAAAATTTAAAAATTATTCTTAGAAAACGCGCGCGAATCGAACAAAACTAATAACACCGATACACAAACAACGCGCGCCACCAACGAGAACGCCCGAAACTGAAACTTCTATAACCGACAAACGCACGAACGACACAGCGGCGGCGGAGGAGGGAAGAAAAAGGGGATCATCTCCCCACAACAACACACCGTAAACTGTGTCGGACGACGTCTCCGTTATGTAAGAGCGGAAGGCGTAAGAGAACGTCTCGTTTAATTAACGCGAACGGCGTTGGGCT
Organism: Battus philenor; assembly: GCF_028537555.1. Taxonomy (NCBI): domain Eukaryota; kingdom Metazoa; phylum Arthropoda; class Insecta; order Lepidoptera; family Papilionidae; genus Battus; species Battus philenor. The sequence goes on from NW_027181700.1 coordinate 328,712, forward strand.
CCCGAGTCGACTTCGGGGCGGCCCTTAACGCATCGCATCAACGAGCTCGTCGCGCGCTAGTCGCGCGACGGTCGATCATGATATATAAATCAAGGATTTCGGATCTCTCTAAAACCGGGCTGGAAATCGGTCATTGTTCGTTTTGCGAAACGATATTTTATAAAAGTGAAGATTTGTATGTGTCTCGTCAAAGAACGTTCCGATGAATCGGACGCGATGCCGCGTCCAAAGTAAATCTGGACGAACGCGAGGCGAGTGTTGAGATATACATTTTCCTCCGTGAACAGATAGAAAAACGAATTCATTTTGTTGTTGCGGTGTGGTGTTGTGTGTGTATTGTAATAAATACGCACGCACGCACGCACGCACGCAAAAAGCTACCTAGGCACCGGCGCGTCACGGCGTTTCGAACGTCCGACGCGTCGCTTGTCACACGTCTATCATATCATCATCACCCTCATATCTCTCGTATGTGCGGTGTTGGTGTGTGTTAGCTCTACTAGCTAGCTCCCTGGTTGATCCTGCCAGTAGTTATATGCTTGTCTCAAAGATTAAGCCATGCATGTCTCAGTGCAAGCCGTATTAAGGCGATACCGCGAATGGCTCAATATATCAGTTTTGGTTCCTTAGATCTTACCTCGGTTACTTGGATAACTGTGGTAATTCTAGAGCTAATACATGCAATCAGAACTCTGACCAGTGATGGGATGAGTGCTTTTATTAGATCAAAACCAATCGACGGAGGGCCTCGCGTCCGAAGTCGTTAATTTTGATGAATCTGGATAACTTTTGCCGATCGCATGGTCCAGCACCGGCGACGCATCTTTCAAATGTCTGCCTTATCAACTTTCGATGGTAGTTTCTGCGACTACCATGGTTGTCACGGGTAACGGGGAATCAGGGTTCGATTCCGGAGAGGGAGCCTGAGAAACGGCTACCACATCCAAGGAAGGCAGCAGGCGCGCAAATTACCCACTCCCGGCACGGGGAGGTAGTGACGAAAAATAACGATACGGGACTCTTACGAGGCCTCGTAATCGGAATGAGTACACTTTAAATATTTTAACGAGGAACAATTGGAGGGCAAGTCTGGTGCCAGCAGCCGCGGTAACTCCAGCTCCAATAGCGTATACTAAAATTGTTGCGGTTAAAAAGCTCGTAGTTGCATTTGTGCGCCGCGCTGTCGGTGCACCGCATCCGCGGTGATACTGACACGTCTGCGGAGCATATCGTCGGTGAGCCGTCGGTAAAACGGCGGTTCAATATCAAAATCCTATCGCGGTGCTCTTCGGTGAGTGTCGAGATGGGCCGACAATTTTACTTTGAACAAATTAGAGTGCTCAAAGCGGGCTCAAAATGCTGCTTGAATATTTCGTGCATGGAATAATAGAATATGATCTCGGTTCTATTTTGTTGGTTTTCAGAACTCCGAGGTAATGATTAATAGGGATAACTGGGGGCATTCGTATTGCGACGTTAGAGGTGAAATTCTTGGATCGTCGCAAGACGAACATCAGCGAAAGCATTTGCCAAAGGTGTTTTCATCAATCAAGAACGAAAGTTAGAGGTTCGAAGGCGATTAGATACCGCCCTAGTTCTAACCGTAAATATGTCATCTAGCGATCCGCCGACGTTACTACGATGGCTCGGCGGGCAGCTTCCGGGAAACCAAAGATTTTGGACTCCGGGGGGAGTATGGTTGCAAAGCTGAAACTTAAAGGAATTGACGGAAGGGCACCACCAGGAGTGGAGCCTGCGGCTTAATTTGACTCAACACGGGAAATCTCACCAGGCCCGGACACCGGAAGGATTGACAGATTAACAGCTCTTTCTTGATTCGGTGGGTGGTGGTGCATGGCCGTTCTTAGTTGGTGGAGCGATTTGTCTGGTTAATTCCGGTAACGAACGAGACTCTAGCCTGCTAAATAGGCGTCGTCATTTAGGTGTGCGCCGCTCCGGTGGCGCAACTCACTGGCGACGTATTAAAATTCTTCTTAGAGGGACCGGCGGCTTCGAGCCGCACGAGATTGAGCAATAACAGGTCTGTGATGCCCTTAGATGTCCTGGGCCGCACGCGCGCTACACTGAAGGAATCAGCATGTTCTCCCTGGCCTAGAGGCCCGGGCAACCCGTTGAAACTCCTTCGTGCTGGGGATTGGGGTTTGCAATTATCCCCCATAAACGAGGAATTCCTAGTAAGCGCGAGTCATAAGCTCGCGTTGATTACGTCCCTGCCCTTTGTACACACCGCCCGTCGCTACTACCGATTGAATGATTTAGTGAGGTCTTCGGACCGACACGCGGTGGCTTCACGGCCGTCGGCGTTGCTGGGAAGTTGACCAAACTTGATCATTTAGAGGAAGTAAAAGTCGTAACAAGGTTTCCGTAGGGGAACCTGCGGAAGGATCATTAACGTGTGTGTATGTGTGCGAGACGCGTGATATGTTCACGAACGTTGTTGCGCCGCTGTTGCTGTTGCTGTTGTTGCTGTTGCGACGACGACGACGACGACGACGACGACGACTTCGTACATACCGTGTTTACACATATATATATGTAATACATCCATAATGATATATATATACGACATATATACATATATATGTACGTACGCGCGCGCGCTGCTGTTCGTATCTAATGCGGACGAGCGCGCGCGCGTGTGCGTGCGTGTGTGTGTGCGTGTTTGTATATATGTATAAAAAATAAAATGTGAAATAATTGTCTCTAGCGTCTATTACGCCTAACGGCGCAGCGGCGACGGCGCCGTGGCGGTGGCCGGTGGCGGTGGTGGCATTCGTCGAAAGTGCTACCGCCGCCGCTGCCTCCGCCGCCGTCGAAGCGGCCGGGTGGCGGAAAAACGCCGAGAGACGAGCGCCGACCGGGGCATACCAAACGGAGCGTTCGAAGCGGTGAAAATCCCCACTGCCTAGCTCAGGCCCTTTATTGTCGGTTGGCGCTATACAAAACGAAATTTAAGCGGTTAGAAAGATGACAATGTCGTGCGTCACGCCAGCTCGTTGGGGGGTGCGCGGGTCGTCGTCGTTCATCATTCTAAAGGATTCGCGTCGGGGCGTTAAGCTTTTTCGGTGCCGTTTCTTTATGAACGCCTCGGCGCACATGAATTCGACCAACTTTCGACGTTAATACATAAAAACGGACAATCAAGTGGCCGACGGCGAGAGCCGTAGGCCGCTACCGTAAGTAATAACAACATTAAGAAAAAACCATTACCCTGGACGGTGGATCACTTGGCTCGCGGGTCGATGAAGAACGCAGTTAACTGCGCGTCATAGTGTGAACTGCAGGACACATTTGAACATCGACATTTCGAACGCACATTGCGGTCCGTGGAGAAATATCCAGGACCACTCCTGTCTGAGGGCCGGCTGTTAAAATATAAAAACCACACTGTTCGGTGTAGAACGCGCGCTACGTGCGCTCGCGCCGGTCGATGCGCGCGGCGGTGACGCGCGACGCGGCGGCGGCGGGTTGGTGGGGGGTGATGAACGAGCTCGCGGACGGTGCGATGGGACGATCTCTAATAAGAGTCTCTCGTCCGCGCCGCCGCGGCTCTCACTCTCTCTCTCTCTCACTATCCGCCGTCGCTGTCGTCGCGCTGCCGCTGCCGCACTACCGCGCGCGGGCGAGCGGGCGCGCGCTCTTTCGAACAATTGACGGTTTCCGTTGAACGTTCTTCGCGACGGACGACGGACGGCGGGGTGCTGCACCCCTCACGTCCGCGTACGCGCGGAGCGCGTTTACGGTCCGTTTAAATATATCGAATTGTAT
>NW_027181700.1:340000-342500 GCF_028537555.1 Battus philenor
GATCCTGCCAGTAGTTATATGCTTGTCTCAAAGATTAAGCCATGCATGTCTCAGTGCAAGCCGTATTAAGGCGATACCGCGAATGGCTCAATATATCAGTTTTGGTTCCTTAGATCTTACCTCGGTTACTTGGATAACTGTGGTAATTCTAGAGCTAATACATGCAATCAGAACTCTGACCAGTGATGGGATGAGTGCTTTTATTAGATCAAAACCAATCGACGGAGGGCCTCGCGTCCGAAGTCGTTAATTTTGATGAATCTGGATAACTTTTGCCGATCGCATGGTCCAGCACCGGCGACGCATCTTTCAAATGTCTGCCTTATCAACTTTCGATGGTAGTTTCTGCGACTACCATGGTTGTCACGGGTAACGGGGAATCAGGGTTCGATTCCGGAGAGGGAGCCTGAGAAACGGCTACCACATCCAAGGAAGGCAGCAGGCGCGCAAATTACCCACTCCCGGCACGGGGAGGTAGTGACGAAAAATAACGATACGGGACTCTTACGAGGCCTCGTAATCGGAATGAGTACACTTTAAATATTTTAACGAGGAACAATTGGAGGGCAAGTCTGGTGCCAGCAGCCGCGGTAACTCCAGCTCCAATAGCGTATACTAAAATTGTTGCGGTTAAAAAGCTCGTAGTTGCATTTGTGCGCCGCGCTGTCGGTGCACCGCATCCGCGGTGATACTGACACGTCTGCGGAGCATATCGTCGGTGAGCCGTCGGTAAAACGGCGGTTCAATATCAAAATCCTATCGCGGTGCTCTTCGGTGAGTGTCGAGATGGGCCGACAATTTTACTTTGAACAAATTAGAGTGCTCAAAGCGGGCTCAAAATGCTGCTTGAATATTTCGTGCATGGAATAATAGAATATGATCTCGGTTCTATTTTGTTGGTTTTCAGAACTCCGAGGTAATGATTAATAGGGATAACTGGGGGCATTCGTATTGCGACGTTAGAGGTGAAATTCTTGGATCGTCGCAAGACGAACATCAGCGAAAGCATTTGCCAAAGGTGTTTTCATCAATCAAGAACGAAAGTTAGAGGTTCGAAGGCGATTAGATACCGCCCTAGTTCTAACCGTAAATATGTCATCTAGCGATCCGCCGACGTTACTACGATGGCTCGGCGGGCAGCTTCCGGGAAACCAAAGATTTTGGACTCCGGGGGGAGTATGGTTGCAAAGCTGAAACTTAAAGGAATTGACGGAAGGGCACCACCAGGAGTGGAGCCTGCGGCTTAATTTGACTCAACACGGGAAATCTCACCAGGCCCGGACACCGGAAGGATTGACAGATTAACAGCTCTTTCTTGATTCGGTGGGTGGTGGTGCATGGCCGTTCTTAGTTGGTGGAGCGATTTGTCTGGTTAATTCCGGTAACGAACGAGACTCTAGCCTGCTAAATAGGCGTCGTCATTTAGGTGTGCGCCGCTCCGGTGGCGCAACTCACTGGCGACGTATTAAAATTCTTCTTAGAGGGACCGGCGGCTTCGAGCCGCACGAGATTGAGCAATAACAGGTCTGTGATGCCCTTAGATGTCCTGGGCCGCACGCGCGCTACACTGAAGGAATCAGCATGTTCTCCCTGGCCTAGAGGCCCGGGCAACCCGTTGAAACTCCTTCGTGCTGGGGATTGGGGTTTGCAATTATCCCCCATAAACGAGGAATTCCTAGTAAGCGCGAGTCATAAGCTCGCGTTGATTACGTCCCTGCCCTTTGTACACACCGCCCGTCGCTACTACCGATTGAATGATTTAGTGAGGTCTTCGGACCGACACGCGGTGGCTTCACGGCCGTCGGCGTTGCTGGGAAGTTGACCAAACTTGATCATTTAGAGGAAGTAAAAGTCGTAACAAGGTTTCCGTAGGGGAACCTGCGGAAGGATCATTAACGTGTGTGTATGTGTGCGAGACGCGTGATATGTTCACGAACGTTGTTGCGCCGCTGTTGCTGTTGCTGTTGTTGCTGTTGCGACGACGACGACGACGACGACGACGACGACTTCGTACATACCGTGTTTACACATATATATATGTAATACATCCATAATGATATATATATACGACATATATACATATATATGTACGTACGCGCGCGCGCTGCTGTTCGTATCTAATGCGGACGAGCGCGCGCGCGTGTGCGTGCGTGTGTGTGTGCGTGTTTGTATATATGTATAAAAAATAAAATGTGAAATAATTGTCTCTAGCGTCTATTACGCCTAACGGCGCAGCGGCGACGGCGCCGTGGCGGTGGCCGGTGGCGGTGGTGGCATTCGTCGAAAGTGCTACCGCCGCCGCTGCCTCCGCCGCCGTCGAAGCGGCCGGGTGGCGGAAAAACGCCGAGAGACGAGCGCCGACCGGGGCATACCAAACGGAGCGTTCGAAGCGGTGAAAATCCCCACTGCCTAGCTCAGGCCCTTTATTGTCGGTTGGCGCTATACAAAACGAAATTTAAGCGGTTAGAAAGATGACAATGTCGTGCGTCACGCCAGCTCG
>NW_027181700.1:350000-355000 GCF_028537555.1 Battus philenor
ACAAACGCACGAACGACACAGCGGCGGCGGAGGAGGGAAGAAAAAGGGGATCATCTCCCCACAACAACACACCGTAAACTGTGTCGGACGACGTCTCCGTTATGTAAGAGCGGAAGGCGTAAGAGAACGTCTCGTTTAATTAACGCGAACGGCGTTGGGCTCCCGAGTCGACTTCGGGGCGGCCCTTAACGCATCGCATCAACGAGCTCGTCGCGCGCTAGTCGCGCGACGGTCGATCATGATATATAAATCAAGGATTTCGGATCTCTCTAAAACCGGGCTGGAAATCGGTCATTGTTCGTTTTGCGAAACGATATTTTATAAAAGTGAAGATTTGTATGTGTCTCGTCAAAGAACGTTCCGATGAATCGGACGCGATGCCGCGTCCAAAGTAAATCTGGACGAACGCGAGGCGAGTGTTGAGATATACATTTTCCTCCGTGAACAGATAGAAAAACGAATTCATTTTGTTGTTGCGGTGTGGTGTTGTGTGTGTATTGTAATAAATACGCACGCACGCACGCACGCAAAAAGCTACCTAGGCACCGGCGCGTCACGGCGTTTCGAACGTCCGACGCGTCGCTTGTCACACGTCTATCATATCATCATCACCCTCATATCTCTCGTATGTGCGGTGTTGGTGTGTGTTAGCTCTACTAGCTAGCTCCCTGGTTGATCCTGCCAGTAGTTATATGCTTGTCTCAAAGATTAAGCCATGCATGTCTCAGTGCAAGCCGTATTAAGGCGATACCGCGAATGGCTCAATATATCAGTTTTGGTTCCTTAGATCTTACCTCGGTTACTTGGATAACTGTGGTAATTCTAGAGCTAATACATGCAATCAGAACTCTGACCAGTGATGGGATGAGTGCTTTTATTAGATCAAAACCAATCGACGGAGGGCCTCGCGTCCGAAGTCGTTAATTTTGATGAATCTGGATAACTTTTGCCGATCGCATGGTCCAGCACCGGCGACGCATCTTTCAAATGTCTGCCTTATCAACTTTCGATGGTAGTTTCTGCGACTACCATGGTTGTCACGGGTAACGGGGAATCAGGGTTCGATTCCGGAGAGGGAGCCTGAGAAACGGCTACCACATCCAAGGAAGGCAGCAGGCGCGCAAATTACCCACTCCCGGCACGGGGAGGTAGTGACGAAAAATAACGATACGGGACTCTTACGAGGCCTCGTAATCGGAATGAGTACACTTTAAATATTTTAACGAGGAACAATTGGAGGGCAAGTCTGGTGCCAGCAGCCGCGGTAACTCCAGCTCCAATAGCGTATACTAAAATTGTTGCGGTTAAAAAGCTCGTAGTTGCATTTGTGCGCCGCGCTGTCGGTGCACCGCATCCGCGGTGATACTGACACGTCTGCGGAGCATATCGTCGGTGAGCCGTCGGTAAAACGGCGGTTCAATATCAAAATCCTATCGCGGTGCTCTTCGGTGAGTGTCGAGATGGGCCGACAATTTTACTTTGAACAAATTAGAGTGCTCAAAGCGGGCTCAAAATGCTGCTTGAATATTTCGTGCATGGAATAATAGAATATGATCTCGGTTCTATTTTGTTGGTTTTCAGAACTCCGAGGTAATGATTAATAGGGATAACTGGGGGCATTCGTATTGCGACGTTAGAGGTGAAATTCTTGGATCGTCGCAAGACGAACATCAGCGAAAGCATTTGCCAAAGGTGTTTTCATCAATCAAGAACGAAAGTTAGAGGTTCGAAGGCGATTAGATACCGCCCTAGTTCTAACCGTAAATATGTCATCTAGCGATCCGCCGACGTTACTACGATGGCTCGGCGGGCAGCTTCCGGGAAACCAAAGATTTTGGACTCCGGGGGGAGTATGGTTGCAAAGCTGAAACTTAAAGGAATTGACGGAAGGGCACCACCAGGAGTGGAGCCTGCGGCTTAATTTGACTCAACACGGGAAATCTCACCAGGCCCGGACACCGGAAGGATTGACAGATTAACAGCTCTTTCTTGATTCGGTGGGTGGTGGTGCATGGCCGTTCTTAGTTGGTGGAGCGATTTGTCTGGTTAATTCCGGTAACGAACGAGACTCTAGCCTGCTAAATAGGCGTCGTCATTTAGGTGTGCGCCGCTCCGGTGGCGCAACTCACTGGCGACGTATTAAAATTCTTCTTAGAGGGACCGGCGGCTTCGAGCCGCACGAGATTGAGCAATAACAGGTCTGTGATGCCCTTAGATGTCCTGGGCCGCACGCGCGCTACACTGAAGGAATCAGCATGTTCTCCCTGGCCTAGAGGCCCGGGCAACCCGTTGAAACTCCTTCGTGCTGGGGATTGGGGTTTGCAATTATCCCCCATAAACGAGGAATTCCTAGTAAGCGCGAGTCATAAGCTCGCGTTGATTACGTCCCTGCCCTTTGTACACACCGCCCGTCGCTACTACCGATTGAATGATTTAGTGAGGTCTTCGGACCGACACGCGGTGGCTTCACGGCCGTCGGCGTTGCTGGGAAGTTGACCAAACTTGATCATTTAGAGGAAGTAAAAGTCGTAACAAGGTTTCCGTAGGGGAACCTGCGGAAGGATCATTAACGTGTGTGTATGTGTGCGAGACGCGTGATATGTTCACGAACGTTGTTGCGCCGCTGTTGCTGTTGCTGTTGTTGCTGTTGCGACGACGACGACGACGACGACGACGACGACTTCGTACATACCGTGTTTACACATATATATATGTAATACATCCATAATGATATATATATACGACATATATACATATATATGTACGTACGCGCGCGCGCTGCTGTTCGTATCTAATGCGGACGAGCGCGCGCGCGTGTGCGTGCGTGTGTGTGTGCGTGTTTGTATATATGTATAAAAAATAAAATGTGAAATAATTGTCTCTAGCGTCTATTACGCCTAACGGCGCAGCGGCGACGGCGCCGTGGCGGTGGCCGGTGGCGGTGGTGGCATTCGTCGAAAGTGCTACCGCCGCCGCTGCCTCCGCCGCCGTCGAAGCGGCCGGGTGGCGGAAAAACGCCGAGAGACGAGCGCCGACCGGGGCATACCAAACGGAGCGTTCGAAGCGGTGAAAATCCCCACTGCCTAGCTCAGGCCCTTTATTGTCGGTTGGCGCTATACAAAACGAAATTTAAGCGGTTAGAAAGATGACAATGTCGTGCGTCACGCCAGCTCGTTGGGGGGTGCGCGGGTCGTCGTCGTTCATCATTCTAAAGGATTCGCGTCGGGGCGTTAAGCTTTTTCGGTGCCGTTTCTTTATGAACGCCTCGGCGCACATGAATTCGACCAACTTTCGACGTTAATACATAAAAACGGACAATCAAGTGGCCGACGGCGAGAGCCGTAGGCCGCTACCGTAAGTAATAACAACATTAAGAAAAAACCATTACCCTGGACGGTGGATCACTTGGCTCGCGGGTCGATGAAGAACGCAGTTAACTGCGCGTCATAGTGTGAACTGCAGGACACATTTGAACATCGACATTTCGAACGCACATTGCGGTCCGTGGAGAAATATCCAGGACCACTCCTGTCTGAGGGCCGGCTGTTAAAATATAAAAACCACACTGTTCGGTGTAGAACGCGCGCTACGTGCGCTCGCGCCGGTCGATGCGCGCGGCGGTGACGCGCGACGCGGCGGCGGCGGGTTGGTGGGGGGTGATGAACGAGCTCGCGGACGGTGCGATGGGACGATCTCTAATAAGAGTCTCTCGTCCGCGCCGCCGCGGCTCTCACTCTCTCTCTCTCTCACTATCCGCCGTCGCTGTCGTCGCGCTGCCGCTGCCGCACTACCGCGCGCGGGCGAGCGGGCGCGCGCTCTTTCGAACAATTGACGGTTTCCGTTGAACGTTCTTCGCGACGGACGACGGACGGCGGGGTGCTGCACCCCTCACGTCCGCGTACGCGCGGAGCGCGTTTACGGTCCGTTTAAATATATCGAATTGTATTGAATATGAAACGAGTGTGAAAAGATTACACGCATCGCTAAGACGCGAGTCTTCGTAGTGCGGTCTTCGTCCGAGCTCATCGGTTCGTGTATACGATATAATAAAATATATCGGAAGCACAGACGACGCGTCTCCGACGGATGCGACCGGCAGGCGGTGAATGTTTTCTTGCGCGGCAAGCGTAACGCACACACAAACATATGTAAGTAAACATTACGTGATGTTCATGTGCGCGCGCGCCTAGCCCGATGCGAGAGAGTTCACCGCTCGTCGTCGCTACGCATCCGTATTATGTCGGTGATACGCGTCGTCGTTCCAGTGCGAACGTTATATTATCGTATCGATACGGACCGATACCGAAAGGGCCGGACGATCGATCGCTAACGAAAAGTACTCGCGCTCGCGTATGCGTGTCGAGATTTTCGTTTACGCTCGTATCATCATAATCATCATCGTCATCGTCGTCGTTCATCGCGCAACGCGTGTTGTGTGTGCAGCGTTGCGTTGTGCGTGCGCGCGTCTAGAGACCTCTAAGGACTCGCGACGCGCGCGCCTCGCGCACGCGCACTCGCTCTGCGACGCGCGATGATCGCGACGGTGGGGGTGGTGTACGGTAGGCGGACTCGACGTCCGAAGGGCGTCCCGCGACGACGACCGGCCGCCGTGCGCGCTTGCTTGCTTGCGCGCGCGGTCCGTCGGTTCGTCGTCGTCAAAAATATAATAAGGGACGTCGCGTACGGATATCGCGTCTGCCTCGAATTTTTATCGTTGGCCTCAGCTCAGGGAGGATCACCCGCCGAATTTAAGCATATTAGTAAGCGGAGGAAAAGAAACTAACAAGGATTTCCCTAGTAGCGGCGAGCGAACAGGAAAGAGCCCAGCACTGAATCCCGCGATCGTCTCGAGCGCGGGAGATGTGGTGTTCGGGAGGTTCCGCTTTCTCGTCGTCGATACTCCTGTCCAAGTTCGTCTTGAACGGGGCCGTTTTCCCGCAGAGGGTGCCAGGCCCGTAGCGACGGAGGGCGGCGGCGAGAGGGACTCTCCTAAGAGTCGG
>NW_027181700.1:360000-365000 GCF_028537555.1 Battus philenor
GTGACTATCCGCACCCCGAGGCCGGGCCGCACGATCTTTATTACGGACCGCTACCGTCTCGACGACGACGACGACGACGACGACGACGACACCACCTTTCTTTGTCTCAGTCGACATCGCGTATGAAAGAGTGCGATCGTCATCAGCACGAAATTTATGCATCGATACGCGAACGGGACCGGACTCTGTCGTTTTCAGAAATCGATACGCGAACGCATCGGCGGCTGGCTACGCGCAATCCGCGATCGGGTCGAACGATGATGATGATGATGATGATGATGATGATGACGACGACGATGACATCGAGATCAGGGTCAGATATAGATATGTAGATCGGTGGTATGCAATCGATACGCGAACGCTCTATAGCGCTACGCGGAGACGCATACAGTCGTTCCCGCATATACATGGGACTGGCGCGAGACGCGCCGGTCGGCCGAATCGAGTTCTCTCCGATGCTCTTCTGTTTTGTTTTGTTTGTTGGTGGTTGTGGAGTGTGGAGTGTGTTTTTTTGGTTGGTGGGGTGTGTGTGTGTGTGGTGGTGGTGTTAGTTTGTTTGCGGAGATTGCGTTTTTTTTAGATTTAGTTTTTTTTTTTTTTTTTATAAAAAAAAAAAAAAATTTAAAAATTATTCTTAGAAAACGCGCGCGAATCGAACAAAACTAATAACACCGATACACAAACAACGCGCGCCACCAACGAGAACGCCCGAAACTGAAACTTCTATAACCGACAAACGCACGAACGACACAGCGGCGGCGGAGGAGGGAAGAAAAAGGGGATCATCTCCCCACAACAACACACCGTAAACTGTGTCGGACGACGTCTCCGTTATGTAAGAGCGGAAGGCGTAAGAGAACGTCTCGTTTAATTAACGCGAACGGCGTTGGGCTCCCGAGTCGACTTCGGGGCGGCCCTTAACGCATCGCATCAACGAGCTCGTCGCGCGCTAGTCGCGCGACGGTCGATCATGATATATAAATCAAGGATTTCGGATCTCTCTAAAACCGGGCTGGAAATCGGTCATTGTTCGTTTTGCGAAACGATATTTTATAAAAGTGAAGATTTGTATGTGTCTCGTCAAAGAACGTTCCGATGAATCGGACGCGATGCCGCGTCCAAAGTAAATCTGGACGAACGCGAGGCGAGTGTTGAGATATACATTTTCCTCCGTGAACAGATAGAAAAACGAATTCATTTTGTTGTTGCGGTGTGGTGTTGTGTGTGTATTGTAATAAATACGCACGCACGCACGCACGCAAAAAGCTACCTAGGCACCGGCGCGTCACGGCGTTTCGAACGTCCGACGCGTCGCTTGTCACACGTCTATCATATCATCATCACCCTCATATCTCTCGTATGTGCGGTGTTGGTGTGTGTTAGCTCTACTAGCTAGCTCCCTGGTTGATCCTGCCAGTAGTTATATGCTTGTCTCAAAGATTAAGCCATGCATGTCTCAGTGCAAGCCGTATTAAGGCGATACCGCGAATGGCTCAATATATCAGTTTTGGTTCCTTAGATCTTACCTCGGTTACTTGGATAACTGTGGTAATTCTAGAGCTAATACATGCAATCAGAACTCTGACCAGTGATGGGATGAGTGCTTTTATTAGATCAAAACCAATCGACGGAGGGCCTCGCGTCCGAAGTCGTTAATTTTGATGAATCTGGATAACTTTTGCCGATCGCATGGTCCAGCACCGGCGACGCATCTTTCAAATGTCTGCCTTATCAACTTTCGATGGTAGTTTCTGCGACTACCATGGTTGTCACGGGTAACGGGGAATCAGGGTTCGATTCCGGAGAGGGAGCCTGAGAAACGGCTACCACATCCAAGGAAGGCAGCAGGCGCGCAAATTACCCACTCCCGGCACGGGGAGGTAGTGACGAAAAATAACGATACGGGACTCTTACGAGGCCTCGTAATCGGAATGAGTACACTTTAAATATTTTAACGAGGAACAATTGGAGGGCAAGTCTGGTGCCAGCAGCCGCGGTAACTCCAGCTCCAATAGCGTATACTAAAATTGTTGCGGTTAAAAAGCTCGTAGTTGCATTTGTGCGCCGCGCTGTCGGTGCACCGCATCCGCGGTGATACTGACACGTCTGCGGAGCATATCGTCGGTGAGCCGTCGGTAAAACGGCGGTTCAATATCAAAATCCTATCGCGGTGCTCTTCGGTGAGTGTCGAGATGGGCCGACAATTTTACTTTGAACAAATTAGAGTGCTCAAAGCGGGCTCAAAATGCTGCTTGAATATTTCGTGCATGGAATAATAGAATATGATCTCGGTTCTATTTTGTTGGTTTTCAGAACTCCGAGGTAATGATTAATAGGGATAACTGGGGGCATTCGTATTGCGACGTTAGAGGTGAAATTCTTGGATCGTCGCAAGACGAACATCAGCGAAAGCATTTGCCAAAGGTGTTTTCATCAATCAAGAACGAAAGTTAGAGGTTCGAAGGCGATTAGATACCGCCCTAGTTCTAACCGTAAATATGTCATCTAGCGATCCGCCGACGTTACTACGATGGCTCGGCGGGCAGCTTCCGGGAAACCAAAGATTTTGGACTCCGGGGGGAGTATGGTTGCAAAGCTGAAACTTAAAGGAATTGACGGAAGGGCACCACCAGGAGTGGAGCCTGCGGCTTAATTTGACTCAACACGGGAAATCTCACCAGGCCCGGACACCGGAAGGATTGACAGATTAACAGCTCTTTCTTGATTCGGTGGGTGGTGGTGCATGGCCGTTCTTAGTTGGTGGAGCGATTTGTCTGGTTAATTCCGGTAACGAACGAGACTCTAGCCTGCTAAATAGGCGTCGTCATTTAGGTGTGCGCCGCTCCGGTGGCGCAACTCACTGGCGACGTATTAAAATTCTTCTTAGAGGGACCGGCGGCTTCGAGCCGCACGAGATTGAGCAATAACAGGTCTGTGATGCCCTTAGATGTCCTGGGCCGCACGCGCGCTACACTGAAGGAATCAGCATGTTCTCCCTGGCCTAGAGGCCCGGGCAACCCGTTGAAACTCCTTCGTGCTGGGGATTGGGGTTTGCAATTATCCCCCATAAACGAGGAATTCCTAGTAAGCGCGAGTCATAAGCTCGCGTTGATTACGTCCCTGCCCTTTGTACACACCGCCCGTCGCTACTACCGATTGAATGATTTAGTGAGGTCTTCGGACCGACACGCGGTGGCTTCACGGCCGTCGGCGTTGCTGGGAAGTTGACCAAACTTGATCATTTAGAGGAAGTAAAAGTCGTAACAAGGTTTCCGTAGGGGAACCTGCGGAAGGATCATTAACGTGTGTGTATGTGTGCGAGACGCGTGATATGTTCACGAACGTTGTTGCGCCGCTGTTGCTGTTGCTGTTGTTGCTGTTGCGACGACGACGACGACGACGACGACGACGACTTCGTACATACCGTGTTTACACATATATATATGTAATACATCCATAATGATATATATATACGACATATATACATATATATGTACGTACGCGCGCGCGCTGCTGTTCGTATCTAATGCGGACGAGCGCGCGCGCGTGTGCGTGCGTGTGTGTGTGCGTGTTTGTATATATGTATAAAAAATAAAATGTGAAATAATTGTCTCTAGCGTCTATTACGCCTAACGGCGCAGCGGCGACGGCGCCGTGGCGGTGGCCGGTGGCGGTGGTGGCATTCGTCGAAAGTGCTACCGCCGCCGCTGCCTCCGCCGCCGTCGAAGCGGCCGGGTGGCGGAAAAACGCCGAGAGACGAGCGCCGACCGGGGCATACCAAACGGAGCGTTCGAAGCGGTGAAAATCCCCACTGCCTAGCTCAGGCCCTTTATTGTCGGTTGGCGCTATACAAAACGAAATTTAAGCGGTTAGAAAGATGACAATGTCGTGCGTCACGCCAGCTCGTTGGGGGGTGCGCGGGTCGTCGTCGTTCATCATTCTAAAGGATTCGCGTCGGGGCGTTAAGCTTTTTCGGTGCCGTTTCTTTATGAACGCCTCGGCGCACATGAATTCGACCAACTTTCGACGTTAATACATAAAAACGGACAATCAAGTGGCCGACGGCGAGAGCCGTAGGCCGCTACCGTAAGTAATAACAACATTAAGAAAAAACCATTACCCTGGACGGTGGATCACTTGGCTCGCGGGTCGATGAAGAACGCAGTTAACTGCGCGTCATAGTGTGAACTGCAGGACACATTTGAACATCGACATTTCGAACGCACATTGCGGTCCGTGGAGAAATATCCAGGACCACTCCTGTCTGAGGGCCGGCTGTTAAAATATAAAAACCACACTGTTCGGTGTAGAACGCGCGCTACGTGCGCTCGCGCCGGTCGATGCGCGCGGCGGTGACGCGCGACGCGGCGGCGGCGGGTTGGTGGGGGGTGATGAACGAGCTCGCGGACGGTGCGATGGGACGATCTCTAATAAGAGTCTCTCGTCCGCGCCGCCGCGGCTCTCACTCTCTCTCTCTCTCACTATCCGCCGTCGCTGTCGTCGCGCTGCCGCTGCCGCACTACCGCGCGCGGGCGAGCGGGCGCGCGCTCTTTCGAACAATTGACGGTTTCCGTTGAACGTTCTTCGCGACGGACGACGGACGGCGGGGTGCTGCACCCCTCACGTCCGCGTACGCGCGGAGCGCGTTTACGGTCCGTTTAAATATATCGAATTGTATTGAATATGAAACGAGTGTGAAAAGATTACACGCATCGCTAAGACGCGAGTCTTCGTAGTGCGGTCTTCGTCCGAGCTCATCGGTTCGTGTATACGATATAATAAAATATATCGGAAGCACAGACGACGCGTCTCCGACGGATGCGACCGGCAGGCGGTGAATGTTTTCTTGCGCGGCAAGCGTAACGCACACACAAACATATGTAAGTAAACATTACGTGATGTTCATGTGCGCGCGCGCCTAGCCCGATGCGAGAGAGTTCACCGCTCGTCGTCGCTACGCATCCGTATTATGTCGGTGATACGCGTCGTCGTTCCAGTGC
>NW_027181700.1:372500-375000 GCF_028537555.1 Battus philenor
CCACATCCAAGGAAGGCAGCAGGCGCGCAAATTACCCACTCCCGGCACGGGGAGGTAGTGACGAAAAATAACGATACGGGACTCTTACGAGGCCTCGTAATCGGAATGAGTACACTTTAAATATTTTAACGAGGAACAATTGGAGGGCAAGTCTGGTGCCAGCAGCCGCGGTAACTCCAGCTCCAATAGCGTATACTAAAATTGTTGCGGTTAAAAAGCTCGTAGTTGCATTTGTGCGCCGCGCTGTCGGTGCACCGCATCCGCGGTGATACTGACACGTCTGCGGAGCATATCGTCGGTGAGCCGTCGGTAAAACGGCGGTTCAATATCAAAATCCTATCGCGGTGCTCTTCGGTGAGTGTCGAGATGGGCCGACAATTTTACTTTGAACAAATTAGAGTGCTCAAAGCGGGCTCAAAATGCTGCTTGAATATTTCGTGCATGGAATAATAGAATATGATCTCGGTTCTATTTTGTTGGTTTTCAGAACTCCGAGGTAATGATTAATAGGGATAACTGGGGGCATTCGTATTGCGACGTTAGAGGTGAAATTCTTGGATCGTCGCAAGACGAACATCAGCGAAAGCATTTGCCAAAGGTGTTTTCATCAATCAAGAACGAAAGTTAGAGGTTCGAAGGCGATTAGATACCGCCCTAGTTCTAACCGTAAATATGTCATCTAGCGATCCGCCGACGTTACTACGATGGCTCGGCGGGCAGCTTCCGGGAAACCAAAGATTTTGGACTCCGGGGGGAGTATGGTTGCAAAGCTGAAACTTAAAGGAATTGACGGAAGGGCACCACCAGGAGTGGAGCCTGCGGCTTAATTTGACTCAACACGGGAAATCTCACCAGGCCCGGACACCGGAAGGATTGACAGATTAACAGCTCTTTCTTGATTCGGTGGGTGGTGGTGCATGGCCGTTCTTAGTTGGTGGAGCGATTTGTCTGGTTAATTCCGGTAACGAACGAGACTCTAGCCTGCTAAATAGGCGTCGTCATTTAGGTGTGCGCCGCTCCGGTGGCGCAACTCACTGGCGACGTATTAAAATTCTTCTTAGAGGGACCGGCGGCTTCGAGCCGCACGAGATTGAGCAATAACAGGTCTGTGATGCCCTTAGATGTCCTGGGCCGCACGCGCGCTACACTGAAGGAATCAGCATGTTCTCCCTGGCCTAGAGGCCCGGGCAACCCGTTGAAACTCCTTCGTGCTGGGGATTGGGGTTTGCAATTATCCCCCATAAACGAGGAATTCCTAGTAAGCGCGAGTCATAAGCTCGCGTTGATTACGTCCCTGCCCTTTGTACACACCGCCCGTCGCTACTACCGATTGAATGATTTAGTGAGGTCTTCGGACCGACACGCGGTGGCTTCACGGCCGTCGGCGTTGCTGGGAAGTTGACCAAACTTGATCATTTAGAGGAAGTAAAAGTCGTAACAAGGTTTCCGTAGGGGAACCTGCGGAAGGATCATTAACGTGTGTGTATGTGTGCGAGACGCGTGATATGTTCACGAACGTTGTTGCGCCGCTGTTGCTGTTGCTGTTGTTGCTGTTGCGACGACGACGACGACGACGACGACGACGACTTCGTACATACCGTGTTTACACATATATATATGTAATACATCCATAATGATATATATATACGACATATATACATATATATGTACGTACGCGCGCGCGCTGCTGTTCGTATCTAATGCGGACGAGCGCGCGCGCGTGTGCGTGCGTGTGTGTGTGCGTGTTTGTATATATGTATAAAAAATAAAATGTGAAATAATTGTCTCTAGCGTCTATTACGCCTAACGGCGCAGCGGCGACGGCGCCGTGGCGGTGGCCGGTGGCGGTGGTGGCATTCGTCGAAAGTGCTACCGCCGCCGCTGCCTCCGCCGCCGTCGAAGCGGCCGGGTGGCGGAAAAACGCCGAGAGACGAGCGCCGACCGGGGCATACCAAACGGAGCGTTCGAAGCGGTGAAAATCCCCACTGCCTAGCTCAGGCCCTTTATTGTCGGTTGGCGCTATACAAAACGAAATTTAAGCGGTTAGAAAGATGACAATGTCGTGCGTCACGCCAGCTCGTTGGGGGGTGCGCGGGTCGTCGTCGTTCATCATTCTAAAGGATTCGCGTCGGGGCGTTAAGCTTTTTCGGTGCCGTTTCTTTATGAACGCCTCGGCGCACATGAATTCGACCAACTTTCGACGTTAATACATAAAAACGGACAATCAAGTGGCCGACGGCGAGAGCCGTAGGCCGCTACCGTAAGTAATAACAACATTAAGAAAAAACCATTACCCTGGACGGTGGATCACTTGGCTCGCGGGTCGATGAAGAACGCAGTTAACTGCGCGTCATAGTGTGAACTGCAGGACACATTTGAACATCGACATTTCGAACGCACATTGCGGTCCGTGGAGAAATATCCAGGACCACTCCTGTCTGAGGGCCGGCTGTTAAAATATAAAAACCACACTGTTCGGTGTAGAACGCGCGCTACGTGC
>NW_027181700.1:382500-387500 GCF_028537555.1 Battus philenor
CTATAACCGACAAACGCACGAACGACACAGCGGCGGCGGAGGAGGGAAGAAAAAGGGGATCATCTCCCCACAACAACACACCGTAAACTGTGTCGGACGACGTCTCCGTTATGTAAGAGCGGAAGGCGTAAGAGAACGTCTCGTTTAATTAACGCGAACGGCGTTGGGCTCCCGAGTCGACTTCGGGGCGGCCCTTAACGCATCGCATCAACGAGCTCGTCGCGCGCTAGTCGCGCGACGGTCGATCATGATATATAAATCAAGGATTTCGGATCTCTCTAAAACCGGGCTGGAAATCGGTCATTGTTCGTTTTGCGAAACGATATTTTATAAAAGTGAAGATTTGTATGTGTCTCGTCAAAGAACGTTCCGATGAATCGGACGCGATGCCGCGTCCAAAGTAAATCTGGACGAACGCGAGGCGAGTGTTGAGATATACATTTTCCTCCGTGAACAGATAGAAAAACGAATTCATTTTGTTGTTGCGGTGTGGTGTTGTGTGTGTATTGTAATAAATACGCACGCACGCACGCACGCAAAAAGCTACCTAGGCACCGGCGCGTCACGGCGTTTCGAACGTCCGACGCGTCGCTTGTCACACGTCTATCATATCATCATCACCCTCATATCTCTCGTATGTGCGGTGTTGGTGTGTGTTAGCTCTACTAGCTAGCTCCCTGGTTGATCCTGCCAGTAGTTATATGCTTGTCTCAAAGATTAAGCCATGCATGTCTCAGTGCAAGCCGTATTAAGGCGATACCGCGAATGGCTCAATATATCAGTTTTGGTTCCTTAGATCTTACCTCGGTTACTTGGATAACTGTGGTAATTCTAGAGCTAATACATGCAATCAGAACTCTGACCAGTGATGGGATGAGTGCTTTTATTAGATCAAAACCAATCGACGGAGGGCCTCGCGTCCGAAGTCGTTAATTTTGATGAATCTGGATAACTTTTGCCGATCGCATGGTCCAGCACCGGCGACGCATCTTTCAAATGTCTGCCTTATCAACTTTCGATGGTAGTTTCTGCGACTACCATGGTTGTCACGGGTAACGGGGAATCAGGGTTCGATTCCGGAGAGGGAGCCTGAGAAACGGCTACCACATCCAAGGAAGGCAGCAGGCGCGCAAATTACCCACTCCCGGCACGGGGAGGTAGTGACGAAAAATAACGATACGGGACTCTTACGAGGCCTCGTAATCGGAATGAGTACACTTTAAATATTTTAACGAGGAACAATTGGAGGGCAAGTCTGGTGCCAGCAGCCGCGGTAACTCCAGCTCCAATAGCGTATACTAAAATTGTTGCGGTTAAAAAGCTCGTAGTTGCATTTGTGCGCCGCGCTGTCGGTGCACCGCATCCGCGGTGATACTGACACGTCTGCGGAGCATATCGTCGGTGAGCCGTCGGTAAAACGGCGGTTCAATATCAAAATCCTATCGCGGTGCTCTTCGGTGAGTGTCGAGATGGGCCGACAATTTTACTTTGAACAAATTAGAGTGCTCAAAGCGGGCTCAAAATGCTGCTTGAATATTTCGTGCATGGAATAATAGAATATGATCTCGGTTCTATTTTGTTGGTTTTCAGAACTCCGAGGTAATGATTAATAGGGATAACTGGGGGCATTCGTATTGCGACGTTAGAGGTGAAATTCTTGGATCGTCGCAAGACGAACATCAGCGAAAGCATTTGCCAAAGGTGTTTTCATCAATCAAGAACGAAAGTTAGAGGTTCGAAGGCGATTAGATACCGCCCTAGTTCTAACCGTAAATATGTCATCTAGCGATCCGCCGACGTTACTACGATGGCTCGGCGGGCAGCTTCCGGGAAACCAAAGATTTTGGACTCCGGGGGGAGTATGGTTGCAAAGCTGAAACTTAAAGGAATTGACGGAAGGGCACCACCAGGAGTGGAGCCTGCGGCTTAATTTGACTCAACACGGGAAATCTCACCAGGCCCGGACACCGGAAGGATTGACAGATTAACAGCTCTTTCTTGATTCGGTGGGTGGTGGTGCATGGCCGTTCTTAGTTGGTGGAGCGATTTGTCTGGTTAATTCCGGTAACGAACGAGACTCTAGCCTGCTAAATAGGCGTCGTCATTTAGGTGTGCGCCGCTCCGGTGGCGCAACTCACTGGCGACGTATTAAAATTCTTCTTAGAGGGACCGGCGGCTTCGAGCCGCACGAGATTGAGCAATAACAGGTCTGTGATGCCCTTAGATGTCCTGGGCCGCACGCGCGCTACACTGAAGGAATCAGCATGTTCTCCCTGGCCTAGAGGCCCGGGCAACCCGTTGAAACTCCTTCGTGCTGGGGATTGGGGTTTGCAATTATCCCCCATAAACGAGGAATTCCTAGTAAGCGCGAGTCATAAGCTCGCGTTGATTACGTCCCTGCCCTTTGTACACACCGCCCGTCGCTACTACCGATTGAATGATTTAGTGAGGTCTTCGGACCGACACGCGGTGGCTTCACGGCCGTCGGCGTTGCTGGGAAGTTGACCAAACTTGATCATTTAGAGGAAGTAAAAGTCGTAACAAGGTTTCCGTAGGGGAACCTGCGGAAGGATCATTAACGTGTGTGTATGTGTGCGAGACGCGTGATATGTTCACGAACGTTGTTGCGCCGCTGTTGCTGTTGCTGTTGTTGCTGTTGCGACGACGACGACGACGACGACGACGACGACTTCGTACATACCGTGTTTACACATATATATATGTAATACATCCATAATGATATATATATACGACATATATACATATATATGTACGTACGCGCGCGCGCTGCTGTTCGTATCTAATGCGGACGAGCGCGCGCGCGTGTGCGTGCGTGTGTGTGTGCGTGTTTGTATATATGTATAAAAAATAAAATGTGAAATAATTGTCTCTAGCGTCTATTACGCCTAACGGCGCAGCGGCGACGGCGCCGTGGCGGTGGCCGGTGGCGGTGGTGGCATTCGTCGAAAGTGCTACCGCCGCCGCTGCCTCCGCCGCCGTCGAAGCGGCCGGGTGGCGGAAAAACGCCGAGAGACGAGCGCCGACCGGGGCATACCAAACGGAGCGTTCGAAGCGGTGAAAATCCCCACTGCCTAGCTCAGGCCCTTTATTGTCGGTTGGCGCTATACAAAACGAAATTTAAGCGGTTAGAAAGATGACAATGTCGTGCGTCACGCCAGCTCGTTGGGGGGTGCGCGGGTCGTCGTCGTTCATCATTCTAAAGGATTCGCGTCGGGGCGTTAAGCTTTTTCGGTGCCGTTTCTTTATGAACGCCTCGGCGCACATGAATTCGACCAACTTTCGACGTTAATACATAAAAACGGACAATCAAGTGGCCGACGGCGAGAGCCGTAGGCCGCTACCGTAAGTAATAACAACATTAAGAAAAAACCATTACCCTGGACGGTGGATCACTTGGCTCGCGGGTCGATGAAGAACGCAGTTAACTGCGCGTCATAGTGTGAACTGCAGGACACATTTGAACATCGACATTTCGAACGCACATTGCGGTCCGTGGAGAAATATCCAGGACCACTCCTGTCTGAGGGCCGGCTGTTAAAATATAAAAACCACACTGTTCGGTGTAGAACGCGCGCTACGTGCGCTCGCGCCGGTCGATGCGCGCGGCGGTGACGCGCGACGCGGCGGCGGCGGGTTGGTGGGGGGTGATGAACGAGCTCGCGGACGGTGCGATGGGACGATCTCTAATAAGAGTCTCTCGTCCGCGCCGCCGCGGCTCTCACTCTCTCTCTCTCTCACTATCCGCCGTCGCTGTCGTCGCGCTGCCGCTGCCGCACTACCGCGCGCGGGCGAGCGGGCGCGCGCTCTTTCGAACAATTGACGGTTTCCGTTGAACGTTCTTCGCGACGGACGACGGACGGCGGGGTGCTGCACCCCTCACGTCCGCGTACGCGCGGAGCGCGTTTACGGTCCGTTTAAATATATCGAATTGTATTGAATATGAAACGAGTGTGAAAAGATTACACGCATCGCTAAGACGCGAGTCTTCGTAGTGCGGTCTTCGTCCGAGCTCATCGGTTCGTGTATACGATATAATAAAATATATCGGAAGCACAGACGACGCGTCTCCGACGGATGCGACCGGCAGGCGGTGAATGTTTTCTTGCGCGGCAAGCGTAACGCACACACAAACATATGTAAGTAAACATTACGTGATGTTCATGTGCGCGCGCGCCTAGCCCGATGCGAGAGAGTTCACCGCTCGTCGTCGCTACGCATCCGTATTATGTCGGTGATACGCGTCGTCGTTCCAGTGCGAACGTTATATTATCGTATCGATACGGACCGATACCGAAAGGGCCGGACGATCGATCGCTAACGAAAAGTACTCGCGCTCGCGTATGCGTGTCGAGATTTTCGTTTACGCTCGTATCATCATAATCATCATCGTCATCGTCGTCGTTCATCGCGCAACGCGTGTTGTGTGTGCAGCGTTGCGTTGTGCGTGCGCGCGTCTAGAGACCTCTAAGGACTCGCGACGCGCGCGCCTCGCGCACGCGCACTCGCTCTGCGACGCGCGATGATCGCGACGGTGGGGGTGGTGTACGGTAGGCGGACTCGACGTCCGAAGGGCGTCCCGCGACGACGACCGGCCGCCGTGCGCGCTTGCTTGCTTGCGCGCGCGGTCCGTCGGTTCGTCGTCGTCAAAAATATAATAAGGGACGTCGCGTACGGATATCGCGTCTGCCTCGAATTTTTATCGTTGGCCTCAGATCAGGGAGGATCACCCGCCGAATTTAAGCATATTAGTAAGCGGAGGAAAAGAAACTAACAAGGATTTCCCTAGTAGCGGCGAGCGAACAGGAAAGAGCCCAGCACTGAATCCCGCGATCGTCTCGAGCGCGGGAGATGTGGTGTTCGGGAGGTTCCGCTTTCTCGTCGTCGATACTCCTGTCCAAGTTCGTCTTGAACGGGGCCGTTTTCCCGCAGAGGGTGCCAGGCCCGTAGCGACGGAGGGCGGCGGCGAGAGGGACTCTCCT
>NW_027181700.1:392500-397500 GCF_028537555.1 Battus philenor
ACCGTCTCGACGACGACGACGACGACGACGACGACGACGACGACACCTTTCTTTGTCTCAGTCGACATCGCGTATGAAAGAGTGCGATCGTCATCAGCACGAAATTTATGCATCGATACGCGAACGGGACCGGACTCTGTCGTTTTCAGAAATCGATACGCGAACGCATCGGCGGCTGGCTACGCGCAATCCGCGATCGGGTCGAACGATGATGATGATGATGATGATGATGATGATGACGACGACGATGACATCGAGATCAGGGTCAGATATAGATATGTAGATCGGTGGTATGCAATCGATACGCGAACGCTCTATAGCGCTACGCGGAGACGCATACAGTCGTTCCCGCATATACATGGGACTGGCGCGAGACGCGCCGGTCGGCCGAATCGAGTTCTCTCCGATGCTCTTCTGTTTTGTTTTGTTTGTTGGTGGTTGTGGAGTGTGGAGTGTGTTTTTTTGGTTGGTGGGGTGTGTGTGTGTGTGGTGGTGGTGTTAGTTTGTTTGCGGAGATTGCGTTTTTTTTAGATTTAGTTTTTTTTTTTTTTTTTATAAAAAAAAAAAAAAATTTAAAAATTATTCTTAGAAAACGCGCGCGAATCGAACAAAACTAATAACACCGATACACAAACAACGCGCGCCACCAACGAGAACGCCCGAAACTGAAACTTCTATAACCGACAAACGCACGAACGACACAGCGGCGGCGGAGGAGGGAAGAAAAAGGGGATCATCTCCCCACAACAACACACCGTAAACTGTGTCGGACGACGTCTCCGTTATGTAAGAGCGGAAGGCGTAAGAGAACGTCTCGTTTAATTAACGCGAACGGCGTTGGGCTCCCGAGTCGACTTCGGGGCGGCCCTTAACGCATCGCATCAACGAGCTCGTCGCGCGCTAGTCGCGCGACGGTCGATCATGATATATAAATCAAGGATTTCGGATCTCTCTAAAACCGGGCTGGAAATCGGTCATTGTTCGTTTTGCGAAACGATATTTTATAAAAGTGAAGATTTGTATGTGTCTCGTCAAAGAACGTTCCGATGAATCGGACGCGATGCCGCGTCCAAAGTAAATCTGGACGAACGCGAGGCGAGTGTTGAGATATACATTTTCCTCCGTGAACAGATAGAAAAACGAATTCATTTTGTTGTTGCGGTGTGGTGTTGTGTGTGTATTGTAATAAATACGCACGCACGCACGCACGCAAAAAGCTACCTAGGCACCGGCGCGTCACGGCGTTTCGAACGTCCGACGCGTCGCTTGTCACACGTCTATCATATCATCATCACCCTCATATCTCTCGTATGTGCGGTGTTGGTGTGTGTTAGCTCTACTAGCTAGCTCCCTGGTTGATCCTGCCAGTAGTTATATGCTTGTCTCAAAGATTAAGCCATGCATGTCTCAGTGCAAGCCGTATTAAGGCGATACCGCGAATGGCTCAATATATCAGTTTTGGTTCCTTAGATCTTACCTCGGTTACTTGGATAACTGTGGTAATTCTAGAGCTAATACATGCAATCAGAACTCTGACCAGTGATGGGATGAGTGCTTTTATTAGATCAAAACCAATCGACGGAGGGCCTCGCGTCCGAAGTCGTTAATTTTGATGAATCTGGATAACTTTTGCCGATCGCATGGTCCAGCACCGGCGACGCATCTTTCAAATGTCTGCCTTATCAACTTTCGATGGTAGTTTCTGCGACTACCATGGTTGTCACGGGTAACGGGGAATCAGGGTTCGATTCCGGAGAGGGAGCCTGAGAAACGGCTACCACATCCAAGGAAGGCAGCAGGCGCGCAAATTACCCACTCCCGGCACGGGGAGGTAGTGACGAAAAATAACGATACGGGACTCTTACGAGGCCTCGTAATCGGAATGAGTACACTTTAAATATTTTAACGAGGAACAATTGGAGGGCAAGTCTGGTGCCAGCAGCCGCGGTAACTCCAGCTCCAATAGCGTATACTAAAATTGTTGCGGTTAAAAAGCTCGTAGTTGCATTTGTGCGCCGCGCTGTCGGTGCACCGCATCCGCGGTGATACTGACACGTCTGCGGAGCATATCGTCGGTGAGCCGTCGGTAAAACGGCGGTTCAATATCAAAATCCTATCGCGGTGCTCTTCGGTGAGTGTCGAGATGGGCCGACAATTTTACTTTGAACAAATTAGAGTGCTCAAAGCGGGCTCAAAATGCTGCTTGAATATTTCGTGCATGGAATAATAGAATATGATCTCGGTTCTATTTTGTTGGTTTTCAGAACTCCGAGGTAATGATTAATAGGGATAACTGGGGGCATTCGTATTGCGACGTTAGAGGTGAAATTCTTGGATCGTCGCAAGACGAACATCAGCGAAAGCATTTGCCAAAGGTGTTTTCATCAATCAAGAACGAAAGTTAGAGGTTCGAAGGCGATTAGATACCGCCCTAGTTCTAACCGTAAATATGTCATCTAGCGATCCGCCGACGTTACTACGATGGCTCGGCGGGCAGCTTCCGGGAAACCAAAGATTTTGGACTCCGGGGGGAGTATGGTTGCAAAGCTGAAACTTAAAGGAATTGACGGAAGGGCACCACCAGGAGTGGAGCCTGCGGCTTAATTTGACTCAACACGGGAAATCTCACCAGGCCCGGACACCGGAAGGATTGACAGATTAACAGCTCTTTCTTGATTCGGTGGGTGGTGGTGCATGGCCGTTCTTAGTTGGTGGAGCGATTTGTCTGGTTAATTCCGGTAACGAACGAGACTCTAGCCTGCTAAATAGGCGTCGTCATTTAGGTGTGCGCCGCTCCGGTGGCGCAACTCACTGGCGACGTATTAAAATTCTTCTTAGAGGGACCGGCGGCTTCGAGCCGCACGAGATTGAGCAATAACAGGTCTGTGATGCCCTTAGATGTCCTGGGCCGCACGCGCGCTACACTGAAGGAATCAGCATGTTCTCCCTGGCCTAGAGGCCCGGGCAACCCGTTGAAACTCCTTCGTGCTGGGGATTGGGGTTTGCAATTATCCCCCATAAACGAGGAATTCCTAGTAAGCGCGAGTCATAAGCTCGCGTTGATTACGTCCCTGCCCTTTGTACACACCGCCCGTCGCTACTACCGATTGAATGATTTAGTGAGGTCTTCGGACCGACACGCGGTGGCTTCACGGCCGTCGGCGTTGCTGGGAAGTTGACCAAACTTGATCATTTAGAGGAAGTAAAAGTCGTAACAAGGTTTCCGTAGGGGAACCTGCGGAAGGATCATTAACGTGTGTGTATGTGTGCGAGACGCGTGATATGTTCACGAACGTTGTTGCGCCGCTGTTGCTGTTGCTGTTGTTGCTGTTGCGACGACGACGACGACGACGACGACGACGACTTCGTACATACCGTGTTTACACATATATATATGTAATACATCCATAATGATATATATATACGACATATATACATATATATGTACGTACGCGCGCGCGCTGCTGTTCGTATCTAATGCGGACGAGCGCGCGCGCGTGTGCGTGCGTGTGTGTGTGCGTGTTTGTATATATGTATAAAAAATAAAATGTGAAATAATTGTCTCTAGCGTCTATTACGCCTAACGGCGCAGCGGCGACGGCGCCGTGGCGGTGGCCGGTGGCGGTGGTGGCATTCGTCGAAAGTGCTACCGCCGCCGCTGCCTCCGCCGCCGTCGAAGCGGCCGGGTGGCGGAAAAACGCCGAGAGACGAGCGCCGACCGGGGCATACCAAACGGAGCGTTCGAAGCGGTGAAAATCCCCACTGCCTAGCTCAGGCCCTTTATTGTCGGTTGGCGCTATACAAAACGAAATTTAAGCGGTTAGAAAGATGACAATGTCGTGCGTCACGCCAGCTCGTTGGGGGGTGCGCGGGTCGTCGTCGTTCATCATTCTAAAGGATTCGCGTCGGGGCGTTAAGCTTTTTCGGTGCCGTTTCTTTATGAACGCCTCGGCGCACATGAATTCGACCAACTTTCGACGTTAATACATAAAAACGGACAATCAAGTGGCCGACGGCGAGAGCCGTAGGCCGCTACCGTAAGTAATAACAACATTAAGAAAAAACCATTACCCTGGACGGTGGATCACTTGGCTCGCGGGTCGATGAAGAACGCAGTTAACTGCGCGTCATAGTGTGAACTGCAGGACACATTTGAACATCGACATTTCGAACGCACATTGCGGTCCGTGGAGAAATATCCAGGACCACTCCTGTCTGAGGGCCGGCTGTTAAAATATAAAAACCACACTGTTCGGTGTAGAACGCGCGCTACGTGCGCTCGCGCCGGTCGATGCGCGCGGCGGTGACGCGCGACGCGGCGGCGGCGGGTTGGTGGGGGGTGATGAACGAGCTCGCGGACGGTGCGATGGGACGATCTCTAATAAGAGTCTCTCGTCCGCGCCGCCGCGGCTCTCACTCTCTCTCTCTCTCACTATCCGCCGTCGCTGTCGTCGCGCTGCCGCTGCCGCACTACCGCGCGCGGGCGAGCGGGCGCGCGCTCTTTCGAACAATTGACGGTTTCCGTTGAACGTTCTTCGCGACGGACGACGGACGGCGGGGTGCTGCACCCCTCACGTCCGCGTACGCGCGGAGCGCGTTTACGGTCCGTTTAAATATATCGAATTGTATTGAATATGAAACGAGTGTGAAAAGATTACACGCATCGCTAAGACGCGAGTCTTCGTAGTGCGGTCTTCGTCCGAGCTCATCGGTTCGTGTATACGATATAATAAAATATATCGGAAGCACAGACGACGCGTCTCCGACGGATGCGACCGGCAGGCGGTGAATGTTTTCTTGCGCGGCAAGCGTAACGCACACACAAACATATGTAAGTAAACATTACGTGATGTTCATGTGCGCGCGCGCCTAGCCCGATGCGAGAGAGTTCACCGCTCGTCGTCGCTACGCATCCGTATTATGTCGGTGATACGCGTCGTCGTTCCAGTGCGAACGTTATATTATCGTATCGATACGGACCGATACCGAAAGGGCCGGAC
>NW_027181700.1:405000-407500 GCF_028537555.1 Battus philenor
AACGGGGAATCAGGGTTCGATTCCGGAGAGGGAGCCTGAGAAACGGCTACCACATCCAAGGAAGGCAGCAGGCGCGCAAATTACCCACTCCCGGCACGGGGAGGTAGTGACGAAAAATAACGATACGGGACTCTTACGAGGCCTCGTAATCGGAATGAGTACACTTTAAATATTTTAACGAGGAACAATTGGAGGGCAAGTCTGGTGCCAGCAGCCGCGGTAACTCCAGCTCCAATAGCGTATACTAAAATTGTTGCGGTTAAAAAGCTCGTAGTTGCATTTGTGCGCCGCGCTGTCGGTGCACCGCATCCGCGGTGATACTGACACGTCTGCGGAGCATATCGTCGGTGAGCCGTCGGTAAAACGGCGGTTCAATATCAAAATCCTATCGCGGTGCTCTTCGGTGAGTGTCGAGATGGGCCGACAATTTTACTTTGAACAAATTAGAGTGCTCAAAGCGGGCTCAAAATGCTGCTTGAATATTTCGTGCATGGAATAATAGAATATGATCTCGGTTCTATTTTGTTGGTTTTCAGAACTCCGAGGTAATGATTAATAGGGATAACTGGGGGCATTCGTATTGCGACGTTAGAGGTGAAATTCTTGGATCGTCGCAAGACGAACATCAGCGAAAGCATTTGCCAAAGGTGTTTTCATCAATCAAGAACGAAAGTTAGAGGTTCGAAGGCGATTAGATACCGCCCTAGTTCTAACCGTAAATATGTCATCTAGCGATCCGCCGACGTTACTACGATGGCTCGGCGGGCAGCTTCCGGGAAACCAAAGATTTTGGACTCCGGGGGGAGTATGGTTGCAAAGCTGAAACTTAAAGGAATTGACGGAAGGGCACCACCAGGAGTGGAGCCTGCGGCTTAATTTGACTCAACACGGGAAATCTCACCAGGCCCGGACACCGGAAGGATTGACAGATTAACAGCTCTTTCTTGATTCGGTGGGTGGTGGTGCATGGCCGTTCTTAGTTGGTGGAGCGATTTGTCTGGTTAATTCCGGTAACGAACGAGACTCTAGCCTGCTAAATAGGCGTCGTCATTTAGGTGTGCGCCGCTCCGGTGGCGCAACTCACTGGCGACGTATTAAAATTCTTCTTAGAGGGACCGGCGGCTTCGAGCCGCACGAGATTGAGCAATAACAGGTCTGTGATGCCCTTAGATGTCCTGGGCCGCACGCGCGCTACACTGAAGGAATCAGCATGTTCTCCCTGGCCTAGAGGCCCGGGCAACCCGTTGAAACTCCTTCGTGCTGGGGATTGGGGTTTGCAATTATCCCCCATAAACGAGGAATTCCTAGTAAGCGCGAGTCATAAGCTCGCGTTGATTACGTCCCTGCCCTTTGTACACACCGCCCGTCGCTACTACCGATTGAATGATTTAGTGAGGTCTTCGGACCGACACGCGGTGGCTTCACGGCCGTCGGCGTTGCTGGGAAGTTGACCAAACTTGATCATTTAGAGGAAGTAAAAGTCGTAACAAGGTTTCCGTAGGGGAACCTGCGGAAGGATCATTAACGTGTGTGTATGTGTGCGAGACGCGTGATATGTTCACGAACGTTGTTGCGCCGCTGTTGCTGTTGCTGTTGTTGCTGTTGCGACGACGACGACGACGACGACGACGACGACTTCGTACATACCGTGTTTACACATATATATATGTAATACATCCATAATGATATATATATACGACATATATACATATATATGTACGTACGCGCGCGCGCTGCTGTTCGTATCTAATGCGGACGAGCGCGCGCGCGTGTGCGTGCGTGTGTGTGTGCGTGTTTGTATATATGTATAAAAAATAAAATGTGAAATAATTGTCTCTAGCGTCTATTACGCCTAACGGCGCAGCGGCGACGGCGCCGTGGCGGTGGCCGGTGGCGGTGGTGGCATTCGTCGAAAGTGCTACCGCCGCCGCTGCCTCCGCCGCCGTCGAAGCGGCCGGGTGGCGGAAAAACGCCGAGAGACGAGCGCCGACCGGGGCATACCAAACGGAGCGTTCGAAGCGGTGAAAATCCCCACTGCCTAGCTCAGGCCCTTTATTGTCGGTTGGCGCTATACAAAACGAAATTTAAGCGGTTAGAAAGATGACAATGTCGTGCGTCACGCCAGCTCGTTGGGGGGTGCGCGGGTCGTCGTCGTTCATCATTCTAAAGGATTCGCGTCGGGGCGTTAAGCTTTTTCGGTGCCGTTTCTTTATGAACGCCTCGGCGCACATGAATTCGACCAACTTTCGACGTTAATACATAAAAACGGACAATCAAGTGGCCGACGGCGAGAGCCGTAGGCCGCTACCGTAAGTAATAACAACATTAAGAAAAAACCATTACCCTGGACGGTGGATCACTTGGCTCGCGGGTCGATGAAGAACGCAGTTAACTGCGCGTCATAGTGTGAACTGCAGGACACATTTGAACATCGACATTTCGAACGCACATTGCGGTCCGTGGAGAAATATCCAGGACCACTCCTGTCTGAGGGCCGGCT
>NW_027181700.1:415000-420000 GCF_028537555.1 Battus philenor
CGATACGCGAACGGGACCGGACTCTGTCGTTTTCAGAAATCGATACGCGAACGCATCGGCGGCTGGCTACGCGCAATCCGCGATCGGGTCGAACGATGATGATGATGATGATGATGATGATGATGATGATGATGATGATGATGATGACGACGACGATGACATCGAGATCAGGGTCAGATATAGATATGTAGATCGGTGGTATGCAATCGATACGCGAACGCTCTATAGCGCTACGCGGAGACGCATACAGTCGTTCCCGCATATACATGGGACTGGCGCGAGACGCGCCGGTCGGCCGAATCGAGTTCTCTCCGATGCTCTTCTGTTTTGTTTTGTTTGTTGGTGGTTGTGGAGTGTGGAGTGTGTTTTTTTGGTTGGTGGGGTGTGTGTGTGTGTGGTGGTGGTGTTAGTTTGTTTGCGGAGATTGCGTTTTTTTTAGATTTAGTTTTTTTTTTTTTTTTTATAAAAAAAAAAAAAAATTTAAAAATTATTCTTAGAAAACGCGCGCGAATCGAACAAAACTAATAACACCGATACACAAACAACGCGCGCCACCAACGAGAACGCCCGAAACTGAAACTTCTATAACCGACAAACGCACGAACGACACAGCGGCGGCGGAGGAGGGAAGAAAAAGGGGATCATCTCCCCACAACAACACACCGTAAACTGTGTCGGACGACGTCTCCGTTATGTAAGAGCGGAAGGCGTAAGAGAACGTCTCGTTTAATTAACGCGAACGGCGTTGGGCTCCCGAGTCGACTTCGGGGCGGCCCTTAACGCATCGCATCAACGAGCTCGTCGCGCGCTAGTCGCGCGACGGTCGATCATGATATATAAATCAAGGATTTCGGATCTCTCTAAAACCGGGCTGGAAATCGGTCATTGTTCGTTTTGCGAAACGATATTTTATAAAAGTGAAGATTTGTATGTGTCTCGTCAAAGAACGTTCCGATGAATCGGACGCGATGCCGCGTCCAAAGTAAATCTGGACGAACGCGAGGCGAGTGTTGAGATATACATTTTCCTCCGTGAACAGATAGAAAAACGAATTCATTTTGTTGTTGCGGTGTGGTGTTGTGTGTGTATTGTAATAAATACGCACGCACGCACGCACGCAAAAAGCTACCTAGGCACCGGCGCGTCACGGCGTTTCGAACGTCCGACGCGTCGCTTGTCACACGTCTATCATATCATCATCACCCTCATATCTCTCGTATGTGCGGTGTTGGTGTGTGTTAGCTCTACTAGCTAGCTCCCTGGTTGATCCTGCCAGTAGTTATATGCTTGTCTCAAAGATTAAGCCATGCATGTCTCAGTGCAAGCCGTATTAAGGCGATACCGCGAATGGCTCAATATATCAGTTTTGGTTCCTTAGATCTTACCTCGGTTACTTGGATAACTGTGGTAATTCTAGAGCTAATACATGCAATCAGAACTCTGACCAGTGATGGGATGAGTGCTTTTATTAGATCAAAACCAATCGACGGAGGGCCTCGCGTCCGAAGTCGTTAATTTTGATGAATCTGGATAACTTTTGCCGATCGCATGGTCCAGCACCGGCGACGCATCTTTCAAATGTCTGCCTTATCAACTTTCGATGGTAGTTTCTGCGACTACCATGGTTGTCACGGGTAACGGGGAATCAGGGTTCGATTCCGGAGAGGGAGCCTGAGAAACGGCTACCACATCCAAGGAAGGCAGCAGGCGCGCAAATTACCCACTCCCGGCACGGGGAGGTAGTGACGAAAAATAACGATACGGGACTCTTACGAGGCCTCGTAATCGGAATGAGTACACTTTAAATATTTTAACGAGGAACAATTGGAGGGCAAGTCTGGTGCCAGCAGCCGCGGTAACTCCAGCTCCAATAGCGTATACTAAAATTGTTGCGGTTAAAAAGCTCGTAGTTGCATTTGTGCGCCGCGCTGTCGGTGCACCGCATCCGCGGTGATACTGACACGTCTGCGGAGCATATCGTCGGTGAGCCGTCGGTAAAACGGCGGTTCAATATCAAAATCCTATCGCGGTGCTCTTCGGTGAGTGTCGAGATGGGCCGACAATTTTACTTTGAACAAATTAGAGTGCTCAAAGCGGGCTCAAAATGCTGCTTGAATATTTCGTGCATGGAATAATAGAATATGATCTCGGTTCTATTTTGTTGGTTTTCAGAACTCCGAGGTAATGATTAATAGGGATAACTGGGGGCATTCGTATTGCGACGTTAGAGGTGAAATTCTTGGATCGTCGCAAGACGAACATCAGCGAAAGCATTTGCCAAAGGTGTTTTCATCAATCAAGAACGAAAGTTAGAGGTTCGAAGGCGATTAGATACCGCCCTAGTTCTAACCGTAAATATGTCATCTAGCGATCCGCCGACGTTACTACGATGGCTCGGCGGGCAGCTTCCGGGAAACCAAAGATTTTGGACTCCGGGGGGAGTATGGTTGCAAAGCTGAAACTTAAAGGAATTGACGGAAGGGCACCACCAGGAGTGGAGCCTGCGGCTTAATTTGACTCAACACGGGAAATCTCACCAGGCCCGGACACCGGAAGGATTGACAGATTAACAGCTCTTTCTTGATTCGGTGGGTGGTGGTGCATGGCCGTTCTTAGTTGGTGGAGCGATTTGTCTGGTTAATTCCGGTAACGAACGAGACTCTAGCCTGCTAAATAGGCGTCGTCATTTAGGTGTGCGCCGCTCCGGTGGCGCAACTCACTGGCGACGTATTAAAATTCTTCTTAGAGGGACCGGCGGCTTCGAGCCGCACGAGATTGAGCAATAACAGGTCTGTGATGCCCTTAGATGTCCTGGGCCGCACGCGCGCTACACTGAAGGAATCAGCATGTTCTCCCTGGCCTAGAGGCCCGGGCAACCCGTTGAAACTCCTTCGTGCTGGGGATTGGGGTTTGCAATTATCCCCCATAAACGAGGAATTCCTAGTAAGCGCGAGTCATAAGCTCGCGTTGATTACGTCCCTGCCCTTTGTACACACCGCCCGTCGCTACTACCGATTGAATGATTTAGTGAGGTCTTCGGACCGACACGCGGTGGCTTCACGGCCGTCGGCGTTGCTGGGAAGTTGACCAAACTTGATCATTTAGAGGAAGTAAAAGTCGTAACAAGGTTTCCGTAGGGGAACCTGCGGAAGGATCATTAACGTGTGTGTATGTGTGCGAGACGCGTGATATGTTCACGAACGTTGTTGCGCCGCTGTTGCTGTTGCTGTTGTTGCTGTTGCGACGACGACGACGACGACGACGACGACGACTTCGTACATACCGTGTTTACACATATATATATGTAATACATCCATAATGATATATATATACGACATATATACATATATATGTACGTACGCGCGCGCGCTGCTGTTCGTATCTAATGCGGACGAGCGCGCGCGCGTGTGCGTGCGTGTGTGTGTGCGTGTTTGTATATATGTATAAAAAATAAAATGTGAAATAATTGTCTCTAGCGTCTATTACGCCTAACGGCGCAGCGGCGACGGCGCCGTGGCGGTGGCCGGTGGCGGTGGTGGCATTCGTCGAAAGTGCTACCGCCGCCGCTGCCTCCGCCGCCGTCGAAGCGGCCGGGTGGCGGAAAAACGCCGAGAGACGAGCGCCGACCGGGGCATACCAAACGGAGCGTTCGAAGCGGTGAAAATCCCCACTGCCTAGCTCAGGCCCTTTATTGTCGGTTGGCGCTATACAAAACGAAATTTAAGCGGTTAGAAAGATGACAATGTCGTGCGTCACGCCAGCTCGTTGGGGGGTGCGCGGGTCGTCGTCGTTCATCATTCTAAAGGATTCGCGTCGGGGCGTTAAGCTTTTTCGGTGCCGTTTCTTTATGAACGCCTCGGCGCACATGAATTCGACCAACTTTCGACGTTAATACATAAAAACGGACAATCAAGTGGCCGACGGCGAGAGCCGTAGGCCGCTACCGTAAGTAATAACAACATTAAGAAAAAACCATTACCCTGGACGGTGGATCACTTGGCTCGCGGGTCGATGAAGAACGCAGTTAACTGCGCGTCATAGTGTGAACTGCAGGACACATTTGAACATCGACATTTCGAACGCACATTGCGGTCCGTGGAGAAATATCCAGGACCACTCCTGTCTGAGGGCCGGCTGTTAAAATATAAAAACCACACTGTTCGGTGTAGAACGCGCGCTACGTGCGCTCGCGCCGGTCGATGCGCGCGGCGGTGACGCGCGACGCGGCGGCGGCGGGTTGGTGGGGGGTGATGAACGAGCTCGCGGACGGTGCGATGGGACGATCTCTAATAAGAGTCTCTCGTCCGCGCCGCCGCGGCTCTCACTCTCTCTCTCTCTCACTATCCGCCGTCGCTGTCGTCGCGCTGCCGCTGCCGCACTACCGCGCGCGGGCGAGCGGGCGCGCGCTCTTTCGAACAATTGACGGTTTCCGTTGAACGTTCTTCGCGACGGACGACGGACGGCGGGGTGCTGCACCCCTCACGTCCGCGTACGCGCGGAGCGCGTTTACGGTCCGTTTAAATATATCGAATTGTATTGAATATGAAACGAGTGTGAAAAGATTACACGCATCGCTAAGACGCGAGTCTTCGTAGTGCGGTCTTCGTCCGAGCTCATCGGTTCGTGTATACGATATAATAAAATATATCGGAAGCACAGACGACGCGTCTCCGACGGATGCGACCGGCAGGCGGTGAATGTTTTCTTGCGCGGCAAGCGTAACGCACACACAAACATATGTAAGTAAACATTACGTGATGTTCATGTGCGCGCGCGCCTAGCCCGATGCGAGAGAGTTCACCGCTCGTCGTCGCTACGCATCCGTATTATGTCGGTGATACGCGTCGTCGTTCCAGTGCGAACGTTATATTATCGTATCGATACGGACCGATACCGAAAGGGCCGGACGATCGATCGCTAACGAAAAGTACTCGCGCTCGCGTATGCGTGTCGAGATTTTCGTTTACGCTCGTATCATCATAATCATCATCGTCATCGTC
>NW_027181700.1:425000-430000 GCF_028537555.1 Battus philenor
TCGCCGTATTTGTCTCAAGCCGGGGTGAGAAACCGTTATATAATTTGCAAAGGAGCTTTCAAAGATTCTCGATCGAGTCGATTTATTTTTCTTAAATCTTTATTATACAAACGCAACCCGCTTTACGGACGCGACTCTTATATTAATTATTATGATGATGACTATGTATCTCACTCTTATTTACATATATCTCAATCGATGCGCCGCACGCATAAATATCATGACGAGCTCGGTAACGGCGATCGATAACAATAGTCGCGAGGCGCGGCACGTCCGTAACGAAACACACAATCAATCAATACAATAATTTTAATACTGGATAT
Source organism: Battus philenor (assembly GCF_028537555.1). Lineage (NCBI taxonomy): Eukaryota > Metazoa > Arthropoda > Insecta > Lepidoptera > Papilionidae > Battus > Battus philenor. The sequence continues at coordinate 425,324 of NW_027181700.1, forward strand.
AAATAATTTGACCGCGAATGGACCGACGACGATGCGTTTAAACGTTCCACTGCTTGTGCCCAACGTGATGATGATGATGACGATGATGACGATGATGACGATGATGACGATGATGACGATGACGATATTGAAGATAGTAAAGTTTTAGCATCGACATTAATCGTAATTTTAACACACGGAATCAGGACGATATCACGTTAGAAAATCGATACACGAACGGGACCGGACTCTGTCGTTTTCCGAAATCGATACGCGAACGCCCGAGTGACTATCCGCACCCCGAGGCCGGGCCGCACGATCTTTATTACGGACCGCTACCGTCTCGACGACGACGACGACGACGACGACGACGACGACGACACCTTTCTTTGTCTCAGTCGACATCGCGTATGAAAGAGTGCGATCGTCATCAGCACGAAATTTATGCATCGATACGCGAACGGGACCGGACTCTGTCGTTTTCAGAAATCGATACGCGAACGCATCGGCGGCTGGCTACGCGCAATCCGCGATCGGGTCGAACGATGATGATGATGATGATGATGATGATGATGATGATGATGATGATGATGATGACGACGACGATGACATCGAGATCAGGGTCAGATATAGATATGTAGATCGGTGGTATGCAATCGATACGCGAACGCTCTATAGCGCTACGCGGAGACGCATACAGTCGTTCCCGCATATACATGGGACTGGCGCGAGACGCGCCGGTCGGCCGAATCGAGTTCTCTCCGATGCTCTTCTGTTTTGTTTTGTTTGTTGGTGGTTGTGGAGTGTGGAGTGTGTTTTTTTGGTTGGTGGGGTGTGTGTGTGTGTGGTGGTGGTGTTAGTTTGTTTGCGGAGATTGCGTTTTTTTTAGATTTAGTTTTTTTTTTTTTTTTTATAAAAAAAAAAAAAAATTAAAAATTATTCTTAGAAAACGCGCGCGAATCGAACAAAACTAATAACACCGATACACAAACAACGCGCGCCACCAACGAGAACGCCCGAAACTGAAACTTCTATAACCGACAAACGCACGAACGACACAGCGGCGGCGGAGGAGGGAAGAAAAAGGGGATCATCTCCCCACAACAACACACCGTAAACTGTGTCGGACGACGTCTCCGTTATGTAAGAGCGGAAGGCGTAAGAGAACGTCTCGTTTAATTAACGCGAACGGCGTTGGGCTCCCGAGTCGACTTCGGGGCGGCCCTTAACGCATCGCATCAACGAGCTCGTCGCGCGCTAGTCGCGCGACGGTCGATCATGATATATAAATCAAGGATTTCGGATCTCTCTAAAACCGGGCTGGAAATCGGTCATTGTTCGTTTTGCGAAACGATATTTTATAAAAGTGAAGATTTGTATGTGTCTCGTCAAAGAACGTTCCGATGAATCGGACGCGATGCCGCGTCCAAAGTAAATCTGGACGAACGCGAGGCGAGTGTTGAGATATACATTTTCCTCCGTGAACAGATAGAAAAACGAATTCATTTTGTTGTTGCGGTGTGGTGTTGTGTGTGTATTGTAATAAATACGCACGCACGCACGCACGCAAAAAGCTACCTAGGCACCGGCGCGTCACGGCGTTTCGAACGTCCGACGCGTCGCTTGTCACACGTCTATCATATCATCATCACCCTCATATCTCTCGTATGTGCGGTGTTGGTGTGTGTTAGCTCTACTAGCTAGCTCCCTGGTTGATCCTGCCAGTAGTTATATGCTTGTCTCAAAGATTAAGCCATGCATGTCTCAGTGCAAGCCGTATTAAGGCGATACCGCGAATGGCTCAATATATCAGTTTTGGTTCCTTAGATCTTACCTCGGTTACTTGGATAACTGTGGTAATTCTAGAGCTAATACATGCAATCAGAACTCTGACCAGTGATGGGATGAGTGCTTTTATTAGATCAAAACCAATCGACGGAGGGCCTCGCGTCCGAAGTCGTTAATTTTGATGAATCTGGATAACTTTTGCCGATCGCATGGTCCAGCACCGGCGACGCATCTTTCAAATGTCTGCCTTATCAACTTTCGATGGTAGTTTCTGCGACTACCATGGTTGTCACGGGTAACGGGGAATCAGGGTTCGATTCCGGAGAGGGAGCCTGAGAAACGGCTACCACATCCAAGGAAGGCAGCAGGCGCGCAAATTACCCACTCCCGGCACGGGGAGGTAGTGACGAAAAATAACGATACGGGACTCTTACGAGGCCTCGTAATCGGAATGAGTACACTTTAAATATTTTAACGAGGAACAATTGGAGGGCAAGTCTGGTGCCAGCAGCCGCGGTAACTCCAGCTCCAATAGCGTATACTAAAATTGTTGCGGTTAAAAAGCTCGTAGTTGCATTTGTGCGCCGCGCTGTCGGTGCACCGCATCCGCGGTGATACTGACACGTCTGCGGAGCATATCGTCGGTGAGCCGTCGGTAAAACGGCGGTTCAATATCAAAATCCTATCGCGGTGCTCTTCGGTGAGTGTCGAGATGGGCCGACAATTTTACTTTGAACAAATTAGAGTGCTCAAAGCGGGCTCAAAATGCTGCTTGAATATTTCGTGCATGGAATAATAGAATATGATCTCGGTTCTATTTTGTTGGTTTTCAGAACTCCGAGGTAATGATTAATAGGGATAACTGGGGGCATTCGTATTGCGACGTTAGAGGTGAAATTCTTGGATCGTCGCAAGACGAACATCAGCGAAAGCATTTGCCAAAGGTGTTTTCATCAATCAAGAACGAAAGTTAGAGGTTCGAAGGCGATTAGATACCGCCCTAGTTCTAACCGTAAATATGTCATCTAGCGATCCGCCGACGTTACTACGATGGCTCGGCGGGCAGCTTCCGGGAAACCAAAGATTTTGGACTCCGGGGGGAGTATGGTTGCAAAGCTGAAACTTAAAGGAATTGACGGAAGGGCACCACCAGGAGTGGAGCCTGCGGCTTAATTTGACTCAACACGGGAAATCTCACCAGGCCCGGACACCGGAAGGATTGACAGATTAACAGCTCTTTCTTGATTCGGTGGGTGGTGGTGCATGGCCGTTCTTAGTTGGTGGAGCGATTTGTCTGGTTAATTCCGGTAACGAACGAGACTCTAGCCTGCTAAATAGGCGTCGTCATTTAGGTGTGCGCCGCTCCGGTGGCGCAACTCACTGGCGACGTATTAAAATTCTTCTTAGAGGGACCGGCGGCTTCGAGCCGCACGAGATTGAGCAATAACAGGTCTGTGATGCCCTTAGATGTCCTGGGCCGCACGCGCGCTACACTGAAGGAATCAGCATGTTCTCCCTGGCCTAGAGGCCCGGGCAACCCGTTGAAACTCCTTCGTGCTGGGGATTGGGGTTTGCAATTATCCCCCATAAACGAGGAATTCCTAGTAAGCGCGAGTCATAAGCTCGCGTTGATTACGTCCCTGCCCTTTGTACACACCGCCCGTCGCTACTACCGATTGAATGATTTAGTGAGGTCTTCGGACCGACACGCGGTGGCTTCACGGCCGTCGGCGTTGCTGGGAAGTTGACCAAACTTGATCATTTAGAGGAAGTAAAAGTCGTAACAAGGTTTCCGTAGGGGAACCTGCGGAAGGATCATTAACGTGTGTGTATGTGTGCGAGACGCGTGATATGTTCACGAACGTTGTTGCGCCGCTGTTGCTGTTGCTGTTGTTGCTGTTGCGACGACGACGACGACGACGACGACGACGACTTCGTACATACCGTGTTTACACATATATATATGTAATACATCCATAATGATATATATATACGACATATATACATATATATGTACGTACGCGCGCGCGCTGCTGTTCGTATCTAATGCGGACGAGCGCGCGCGCGTGTGCGTGCGTGTGTGTGTGCGTGTTTGTATATATGTATAAAAAATAAAATGTGAAATAATTGTCTCTAGCGTCTATTACGCCTAACGGCGCAGCGGCGACGGCGCCGTGGCGGTGGCCGGTGGCGGTGGTGGCATTCGTCGAAAGTGCTACCGCCGCCGCTGCCTCCGCCGCCGTCGAAGCGGCCGGGTGGCGGAAAAACGCCGAGAGACGAGCGCCGACCGGGGCATACCAAACGGAGCGTTCGAAGCGGTGAAAATCCCCACTGCCTAGCTCAGGCCCTTTATTGTCGGTTGGCGCTATACAAAACGAAATTTAAGCGGTTAGAAAGATGACAATGTCGTGCGTCACGCCAGCTCGTTGGGGGGTGCGCGGGTCGTCGTCGTTCATCATTCTAAAGGATTCGCGTCGGGGCGTTAAGCTTTTTCGGTGCCGTTTCTTTATGAACGCCTCGGCGCACATGAATTCGACCAACTTTCGACGTTAATACATAAAAACGGACAATCAAGTGGCCGACGGCGAGAGCCGTAGGCCGCTACCGTAAGTAATAACAACATTAAGAAAAAACCATTACCCTGGACGGTGGATCACTTGGCTCGCGGGTCGATGAAGAACGCAGTTAACTGCGCGTCATAGTGTGAACTGCAGGACACATTTGAACATCGACATTTCGAACGCACATTGCGGTCCGTGGAGAAATATCCAGGACCACTCCTGTCTGAGGGCCGGCTGTTAAAATATAAAAACCACACTGTTCGGTGTAGAACGCGCGCTACGTGCGCTCGCGCCGGTCGATGCGCGCGGCGGTGACGCGCGACGCGGCGGCGGCGGGTTGGTGGGGGGT
>NW_027181700.1:437500-440000 GCF_028537555.1 Battus philenor
ATCTGGACGAACGCGAGGCGAGTGTTGAGATATACATTTTCCTCCGTGAACAGATAGAAAAACGAATTCATTTTGTTGTTGCGGTGTGGTGTTGTGTGTGTATTGTAATAAATACGCACGCACGCACGCACGCAAAAAGCTACCTAGGCACCGGCGCGTCACGGCGTTTCGAACGTCCGACGCGTCGCTTGTCACACGTCTATCATATCATCATCACCCTCATATCTCTCGTATGTGCGGTGTTGGTGTGTGTTAGCTCTACTAGCTAGCTCCCTGGTTGATCCTGCCAGTAGTTATATGCTTGTCTCAAAGATTAAGCCATGCATGTCTCAGTGCAAGCCGTATTAAGGCGATACCGCGAATGGCTCAATATATCAGTTTTGGTTCCTTAGATCTTACCTCGGTTACTTGGATAACTGTGGTAATTCTAGAGCTAATACATGCAATCAGAACTCTGACCAGTGATGGGATGAGTGCTTTTATTAGATCAAAACCAATCGACGGAGGGCCTCGCGTCCGAAGTCGTTAATTTTGATGAATCTGGATAACTTTTGCCGATCGCATGGTCCAGCACCGGCGACGCATCTTTCAAATGTCTGCCTTATCAACTTTCGATGGTAGTTTCTGCGACTACCATGGTTGTCACGGGTAACGGGGAATCAGGGTTCGATTCCGGAGAGGGAGCCTGAGAAACGGCTACCACATCCAAGGAAGGCAGCAGGCGCGCAAATTACCCACTCCCGGCACGGGGAGGTAGTGACGAAAAATAACGATACGGGACTCTTACGAGGCCTCGTAATCGGAATGAGTACACTTTAAATATTTTAACGAGGAACAATTGGAGGGCAAGTCTGGTGCCAGCAGCCGCGGTAACTCCAGCTCCAATAGCGTATACTAAAATTGTTGCGGTTAAAAAGCTCGTAGTTGCATTTGTGCGCCGCGCTGTCGGTGCACCGCATCCGCGGTGATACTGACACGTCTGCGGAGCATATCGTCGGTGAGCCGTCGGTAAAACGGCGGTTCAATATCAAAATCCTATCGCGGTGCTCTTCGGTGAGTGTCGAGATGGGCCGACAATTTTACTTTGAACAAATTAGAGTGCTCAAAGCGGGCTCAAAATGCTGCTTGAATATTTCGTGCATGGAATAATAGAATATGATCTCGGTTCTATTTTGTTGGTTTTCAGAACTCCGAGGTAATGATTAATAGGGATAACTGGGGGCATTCGTATTGCGACGTTAGAGGTGAAATTCTTGGATCGTCGCAAGACGAACATCAGCGAAAGCATTTGCCAAAGGTGTTTTCATCAATCAAGAACGAAAGTTAGAGGTTCGAAGGCGATTAGATACCGCCCTAGTTCTAACCGTAAATATGTCATCTAGCGATCCGCCGACGTTACTACGATGGCTCGGCGGGCAGCTTCCGGGAAACCAAAGATTTTGGACTCCGGGGGGAGTATGGTTGCAAAGCTGAAACTTAAAGGAATTGACGGAAGGGCACCACCAGGAGTGGAGCCTGCGGCTTAATTTGACTCAACACGGGAAATCTCACCAGGCCCGGACACCGGAAGGATTGACAGATTAACAGCTCTTTCTTGATTCGGTGGGTGGTGGTGCATGGCCGTTCTTAGTTGGTGGAGCGATTTGTCTGGTTAATTCCGGTAACGAACGAGACTCTAGCCTGCTAAATAGGCGTCGTCATTTAGGTGTGCGCCGCTCCGGTGGCGCAACTCACTGGCGACGTATTAAAATTCTTCTTAGAGGGACCGGCGGCTTCGAGCCGCACGAGATTGAGCAATAACAGGTCTGTGATGCCCTTAGATGTCCTGGGCCGCACGCGCGCTACACTGAAGGAATCAGCATGTTCTCCCTGGCCTAGAGGCCCGGGCAACCCGTTGAAACTCCTTCGTGCTGGGGATTGGGGTTTGCAATTATCCCCCATAAACGAGGAATTCCTAGTAAGCGCGAGTCATAAGCTCGCGTTGATTACGTCCCTGCCCTTTGTACACACCGCCCGTCGCTACTACCGATTGAATGATTTAGTGAGGTCTTCGGACCGACACGCGGTGGCTTCACGGCCGTCGGCGTTGCTGGGAAGTTGACCAAACTTGATCATTTAGAGGAAGTAAAAGTCGTAACAAGGTTTCCGTAGGGGAACCTGCGGAAGGATCATTAACGTGTGTGTATGTGTGCGAGACGCGTGATATGTTCACGAACGTTGTTGCGCCGCTGTTGCTGTTGCTGTTGTTGCTGTTGCGACGACGACGACGACGACGACGACGACGACTTCGTACATACCGTGTTTACACATATATATATGTAATACATCCATAATGATATATATATACGACATATATACATATATATGTACGTACGCGCGCGCGCTGCTGTTCGTATCTAATGCGGACGAGCGCGCGCGCGTGTGCGTGCGTGTGTGTGTGCGTGTTTGTATATATGTATAAAAAATAAAATGTGAAATAATTGTCTCTAGCGTCTATTAC
>NW_027181700.1:447500-452500 GCF_028537555.1 Battus philenor
ACGCATACAGTCGTTCCCGCATATACATGGGACTGGCGCGAGACGCGCCGGTCGGCCGAATCGAGTTCTCTCCGATGCTCTTCTGTTTTGTTTTGTTTGTTGGTGGTTGTGGAGTGTGGAGTGTGTTTTTTTGGTTGGTGGGGTGTGTGTGTGTGTGGTGGTGGTGTTAGTTTGTTTGCGGAGATTGCGTTTTTTTTAGATTTAGTTTTTTTTTTTTTTTTTATAAAAAAAAAAAAAAATTTAAAAATTATTCTTAGAAAACGCGCGCGAATCGAACAAAACTAATAACACCGATACACAAACAACGCGCGCCACCAACGAGAACGCCCGAAACTGAAACTTCTATAACCGACAAACGCACGAACGACACAGCGGCGGCGGAGGAGGGAAGAAAAAGGGGATCATCTCCCCACAACAACACACCGTAAACTGTGTCGGACGACGTCTCCGTTATGTAAGAGCGGAAGGCGTAAGAGAACGTCTCGTTTAATTAACGCGAACGGCGTTGGGCTCCCGAGTCGACTTCGGGGCGGCCCTTAACGCATCGCATCAACGAGCTCGTCGCGCGCTAGTCGCGCGACGGTCGATCATGATATATAAATCAAGGATTTCGGATCTCTCTAAAACCGGGCTGGAAATCGGTCATTGTTCGTTTTGCGAAACGATATTTTATAAAAGTGAAGATTTGTATGTGTCTCGTCAAAGAACGTTCCGATGAATCGGACGCGATGCCGCGTCCAAAGTAAATCTGGACGAACGCGAGGCGAGTGTTGAGATATACATTTTCCTCCGTGAACAGATAGAAAAACGAATTCATTTTGTTGTTGCGGTGTGGTGTTGTGTGTGTATTGTAATAAATACGCACGCACGCACGCACGCAAAAAGCTACCTAGGCACCGGCGCGTCACGGCGTTTCGAACGTCCGACGCGTCGCTTGTCACACGTCTATCATATCATCATCACCCTCATATCTCTCGTATGTGCGGTGTTGGTGTGTGTTAGCTCTACTAGCTAGCTCCCTGGTTGATCCTGCCAGTAGTTATATGCTTGTCTCAAAGATTAAGCCATGCATGTCTCAGTGCAAGCCGTATTAAGGCGATACCGCGAATGGCTCAATATATCAGTTTTGGTTCCTTAGATCTTACCTCGGTTACTTGGATAACTGTGGTAATTCTAGAGCTAATACATGCAATCAGAACTCTGACCAGTGATGGGATGAGTGCTTTTATTAGATCAAAACCAATCGACGGAGGGCCTCGCGTCCGAAGTCGTTAATTTTGATGAATCTGGATAACTTTTGCCGATCGCATGGTCCAGCACCGGCGACGCATCTTTCAAATGTCTGCCTTATCAACTTTCGATGGTAGTTTCTGCGACTACCATGGTTGTCACGGGTAACGGGGAATCAGGGTTCGATTCCGGAGAGGGAGCCTGAGAAACGGCTACCACATCCAAGGAAGGCAGCAGGCGCGCAAATTACCCACTCCCGGCACGGGGAGGTAGTGACGAAAAATAACGATACGGGACTCTTACGAGGCCTCGTAATCGGAATGAGTACACTTTAAATATTTTAACGAGGAACAATTGGAGGGCAAGTCTGGTGCCAGCAGCCGCGGTAACTCCAGCTCCAATAGCGTATACTAAAATTGTTGCGGTTAAAAAGCTCGTAGTTGCATTTGTGCGCCGCGCTGTCGGTGCACCGCATCCGCGGTGATACTGACACGTCTGCGGAGCATATCGTCGGTGAGCCGTCGGTAAAACGGCGGTTCAATATCAAAATCCTATCGCGGTGCTCTTCGGTGAGTGTCGAGATGGGCCGACAATTTTACTTTGAACAAATTAGAGTGCTCAAAGCGGGCTCAAAATGCTGCTTGAATATTTCGTGCATGGAATAATAGAATATGATCTCGGTTCTATTTTGTTGGTTTTCAGAACTCCGAGGTAATGATTAATAGGGATAACTGGGGGCATTCGTATTGCGACGTTAGAGGTGAAATTCTTGGATCGTCGCAAGACGAACATCAGCGAAAGCATTTGCCAAAGGTGTTTTCATCAATCAAGAACGAAAGTTAGAGGTTCGAAGGCGATTAGATACCGCCCTAGTTCTAACCGTAAATATGTCATCTAGCGATCCGCCGACGTTACTACGATGGCTCGGCGGGCAGCTTCCGGGAAACCAAAGATTTTGGACTCCGGGGGGAGTATGGTTGCAAAGCTGAAACTTAAAGGAATTGACGGAAGGGCACCACCAGGAGTGGAGCCTGCGGCTTAATTTGACTCAACACGGGAAATCTCACCAGGCCCGGACACCGGAAGGATTGACAGATTAACAGCTCTTTCTTGATTCGGTGGGTGGTGGTGCATGGCCGTTCTTAGTTGGTGGAGCGATTTGTCTGGTTAATTCCGGTAACGAACGAGACTCTAGCCTGCTAAATAGGCGTCGTCATTTAGGTGTGCGCCGCTCCGGTGGCGCAACTCACTGGCGACGTATTAAAATTCTTCTTAGAGGGACCGGCGGCTTCGAGCCGCACGAGATTGAGCAATAACAGGTCTGTGATGCCCTTAGATGTCCTGGGCCGCACGCGCGCTACACTGAAGGAATCAGCATGTTCTCCCTGGCCTAGAGGCCCGGGCAACCCGTTGAAACTCCTTCGTGCTGGGGATTGGGGTTTGCAATTATCCCCCATAAACGAGGAATTCCTAGTAAGCGCGAGTCATAAGCTCGCGTTGATTACGTCCCTGCCCTTTGTACACACCGCCCGTCGCTACTACCGATTGAATGATTTAGTGAGGTCTTCGGACCGACACGCGGTGGCTTCACGGCCGTCGGCGTTGCTGGGAAGTTGACCAAACTTGATCATTTAGAGGAAGTAAAAGTCGTAACAAGGTTTCCGTAGGGGAACCTGCGGAAGGATCATTAACGTGTGTGTATGTGTGCGAGACGCGTGATATGTTCACGAACGTTGTTGCGCCGCTGTTGCTGTTGCTGTTGTTGCTGTTGCGACGACGACGACGACGACGACGACGACGACTTCGTACATACCGTGTTTACACATATATATATGTAATACATCCATAATGATATATATATACGACATATATACATATATATGTACGTACGCGCGCGCGCTGCTGTTCGTATCTAATGCGGACGAGCGCGCGCGCGTGTGCGTGCGTGTGTGTGTGCGTGTTTGTATATATGTATAAAAAATAAAATGTGAAATAATTGTCTCTAGCGTCTATTACGCCTAACGGCGCAGCGGCGACGGCGCCGTGGCGGTGGCCGGTGGCGGTGGTGGCATTCGTCGAAAGTGCTACCGCCGCCGCTGCCTCCGCCGCCGTCGAAGCGGCCGGGTGGCGGAAAAACGCCGAGAGACGAGCGCCGACCGGGGCATACCAAACGGAGCGTTCGAAGCGGTGAAAATCCCCACTGCCTAGCTCAGGCCCTTTATTGTCGGTTGGCGCTATACAAAACGAAATTTAAGCGGTTAGAAAGATGACAATGTCGTGCGTCACGCCAGCTCGTTGGGGGGTGCGCGGGTCGTCGTCGTTCATCATTCTAAAGGATTCGCGTCGGGGCGTTAAGCTTTTTCGGTGCCGTTTCTTTATGAACGCCTCGGCGCACATGAATTCGACCAACTTTCGACGTTAATACATAAAAACGGACAATCAAGTGGCCGACGGCGAGAGCCGTAGGCCGCTACCGTAAGTAATAACAACATTAAGAAAAAACCATTACCCTGGACGGTGGATCACTTGGCTCGCGGGTCGATGAAGAACGCAGTTAACTGCGCGTCATAGTGTGAACTGCAGGACACATTTGAACATCGACATTTCGAACGCACATTGCGGTCCGTGGAGAAATATCCAGGACCACTCCTGTCTGAGGGCCGGCTGTTAAAATATAAAAACCACACTGTTCGGTGTAGAACGCGCGCTACGTGCGCTCGCGCCGGTCGATGCGCGCGGCGGTGACGCGCGACGCGGCGGCGGCGGGTTGGTGGGGGGTGATGAACGAGCTCGCGGACGGTGCGATGGGACGATCTCTAATAAGAGTCTCTCGTCCGCGCCGCCGCGGCTCTCACTCTCTCTCTCTCTCACTATCCGCCGTCGCTGTCGTCGCGCTGCCGCTGCCGCACTACCGCGCGCGGGCGAGCGGGCGCGCGCTCTTTCGAACAATTGACGGTTTCCGTTGAACGTTCTTCGCGACGGACGACGGACGGCGGGGTGCTGCACCCCTCACGTCCGCGTACGCGCGGAGCGCGTTTACGGTCCGTTTAAATATATCGAATTGTATTGAATATGAAACGAGTGTGAAAAGATTACACGCATCGCTAAGACGCGAGTCTTCGTAGTGCGGTCTTCGTCCGAGCTCATCGGTTCGTGTATACGATATAATAAAATATATCGGAAGCACAGACGACGCGTCTCCGACGGATGCGACCGGCAGGCGGTGAATGTTTTCTTGCGCGGCAAGCGTAACGCACACACAAACATATGTAAGTAAACATTACGTGATGTTCATGTGCGCGCGCGCCTAGCCCGATGCGAGAGAGTTCACCGCTCGTCGTCGCTACGCATCCGTATTATGTCGGTGATACGCGTCGTCGTTCCAGTGCGAACGTTATATTATCGTATCGATACGGACCGATACCGAAAGGGCCGGACGATCGATCGCTAACGAAAAGTACTCGCGCTCGCGTATGCGTGTCGAGATTTTCGTTTACGCTCGTATCATCATAATCATCATCGTCATCGTCGTCGTTCATCGCGCAACGCGTGTTGTGTGTGCAGCGTTGCGTTGTGCGTGCGCGCGTCTAGAGACCTCTAAGGACTCGCGACGCGCGCGCCTCGCGCACGCGCACTCGCTCTGCGACGCGCGATGATCGCGACGGTGGGGGTGGTGTACGGTAGGCGGACTCGACGTCCGAAGGGCGTCCCGCGACGACGACCGGCCGCCGTGCGCGCTTGCTTGCTTGCGCGCGCGGTCCGTCGGTTCG
>NW_027181700.1:457500-462500 GCF_028537555.1 Battus philenor
CGGCGATCGATAACAATAGTCGCGAGGCGCGGCACGTCCGTAACGAAACACACAATCAATCAATACAATAATTTTAATACTGGATATAAATAATTTGACCGCGAATGGACCGACGACGATGCGTTTAAACGTTCCACTGCTTGTGCCCAACGTGATGATGATGATGACGATGATGACGATGATGACGATGATGACGATGATGACGATGACGATATTGAAGATAGTAAAGTTTTAGCATCGACATTAATCGTAATTTTAACACACGGAATCAGGACGATATCACGTTAGAAAATCGATACACGAACGGGACCGGACTCTGTCGTTTTCCGAAATCGATACGCGAACGCCCGAGTGACTATCCGCACCCCGAGGCCGGGCCGCACGATCTTTATTACGGACCGCTACCGTCTCGACGACGACGACGACGACGACGACGACGACGACGACGACGACGACGACACCTTTCTTTGTCTCAGTCGACATCGCGTATGAAAGAGTGCGATCGTCATCAGCACGAAATTTATGCATCGATACGCGAACGGGACCGGACTCTGTCGTTTTCAGAAATCGATACGCGAACGCATCGGCGGCTGGCTACGCGCAATCCGCGATCGGGTCGAACGATGATGATGATGATGATGATGATGATGATGATGATGATGATGATGATGATGACGACGACGATGACATCGAGATCAGGGTCAGATATAGATATGTAGATCGGTGGTATGCAATCGATACGCGAACGCTCTATAGCGCTACGCGGAGACGCATACAGTCGTTCCCGCATATACATGGGACTGGCGCGAGACGCGCCGGTCGGCCGAATCGAGTTCTCTCCGATGCTCTTCTGTTTTGTTTTGTTTGTTGGTGGTTGTGGAGTGTGGAGTGTGTTTTTTTGGTTGGTGGGGTGTGTGTGTGTGTGGTGGTGGTGTTAGTTTGTTTGCGGAGATTGCGTTTTTTTTAGATTTAGTTTTTTTTTTTTTTTTTATAAAAAAAAAAAAAAATTTAAAAATTATTCTTAGAAAACGCGCGCGAATCGAACAAAACTAATAACACCGATACACAAACAACGCGCGCCACCAACGAGAACGCCCGAAACTGAAACTTCTATAACCGACAAACGCACGAACGACACAGCGGCGGCGGAGGAGGGAAGAAAAAGGGGATCATCTCCCCACAACAACACACCGTAAACTGTGTCGGACGACGTCTCCGTTATGTAAGAGCGGAAGGCGTAAGAGAACGTCTCGTTTAATTAACGCGAACGGCGTTGGGCTCCCGAGTCGACTTCGGGGCGGCCCTTAACGCATCGCATCAACGAGCTCGTCGCGCGCTAGTCGCGCGACGGTCGATCATGATATATAAATCAAGGATTTCGGATCTCTCTAAAACCGGGCTGGAAATCGGTCATTGTTCGTTTTGCGAAACGATATTTTATAAAAGTGAAGATTTGTATGTGTCTCGTCAAAGAACGTTCCGATGAATCGGACGCGATGCCGCGTCCAAAGTAAATCTGGACGAACGCGAGGCGAGTGTTGAGATATACATTTTCCTCCGTGAACAGATAGAAAAACGAATTCATTTTGTTGTTGCGGTGTGGTGTTGTGTGTGTATTGTAATAAATACGCACGCACGCACGCACGCAAAAAGCTACCTAGGCACCGGCGCGTCACGGCGTTTCGAACGTCCGACGCGTCGCTTGTCACACGTCTATCATATCATCATCACCCTCATATCTCTCGTATGTGCGGTGTTGGTGTGTGTTAGCTCTACTAGCTAGCTCCCTGGTTGATCCTGCCAGTAGTTATATGCTTGTCTCAAAGATTAAGCCATGCATGTCTCAGTGCAAGCCGTATTAAGGCGATACCGCGAATGGCTCAATATATCAGTTTTGGTTCCTTAGATCTTACCTCGGTTACTTGGATAACTGTGGTAATTCTAGAGCTAATACATGCAATCAGAACTCTGACCAGTGATGGGATGAGTGCTTTTATTAGATCAAAACCAATCGACGGAGGGCCTCGCGTCCGAAGTCGTTAATTTTGATGAATCTGGATAACTTTTGCCGATCGCATGGTCCAGCACCGGCGACGCATCTTTCAAATGTCTGCCTTATCAACTTTCGATGGTAGTTTCTGCGACTACCATGGTTGTCACGGGTAACGGGGAATCAGGGTTCGATTCCGGAGAGGGAGCCTGAGAAACGGCTACCACATCCAAGGAAGGCAGCAGGCGCGCAAATTACCCACTCCCGGCACGGGGAGGTAGTGACGAAAAATAACGATACGGGACTCTTACGAGGCCTCGTAATCGGAATGAGTACACTTTAAATATTTTAACGAGGAACAATTGGAGGGCAAGTCTGGTGCCAGCAGCCGCGGTAACTCCAGCTCCAATAGCGTATACTAAAATTGTTGCGGTTAAAAAGCTCGTAGTTGCATTTGTGCGCCGCGCTGTCGGTGCACCGCATCCGCGGTGATACTGACACGTCTGCGGAGCATATCGTCGGTGAGCCGTCGGTAAAACGGCGGTTCAATATCAAAATCCTATCGCGGTGCTCTTCGGTGAGTGTCGAGATGGGCCGACAATTTTACTTTGAACAAATTAGAGTGCTCAAAGCGGGCTCAAAATGCTGCTTGAATATTTCGTGCATGGAATAATAGAATATGATCTCGGTTCTATTTTGTTGGTTTTCAGAACTCCGAGGTAATGATTAATAGGGATAACTGGGGGCATTCGTATTGCGACGTTAGAGGTGAAATTCTTGGATCGTCGCAAGACGAACATCAGCGAAAGCATTTGCCAAAGGTGTTTTCATCAATCAAGAACGAAAGTTAGAGGTTCGAAGGCGATTAGATACCGCCCTAGTTCTAACCGTAAATATGTCATCTAGCGATCCGCCGACGTTACTACGATGGCTCGGCGGGCAGCTTCCGGGAAACCAAAGATTTTGGACTCCGGGGGGAGTATGGTTGCAAAGCTGAAACTTAAAGGAATTGACGGAAGGGCACCACCAGGAGTGGAGCCTGCGGCTTAATTTGACTCAACACGGGAAATCTCACCAGGCCCGGACACCGGAAGGATTGACAGATTAACAGCTCTTTCTTGATTCGGTGGGTGGTGGTGCATGGCCGTTCTTAGTTGGTGGAGCGATTTGTCTGGTTAATTCCGGTAACGAACGAGACTCTAGCCTGCTAAATAGGCGTCGTCATTTAGGTGTGCGCCGCTCCGGTGGCGCAACTCACTGGCGACGTATTAAAATTCTTCTTAGAGGGACCGGCGGCTTCGAGCCGCACGAGATTGAGCAATAACAGGTCTGTGATGCCCTTAGATGTCCTGGGCCGCACGCGCGCTACACTGAAGGAATCAGCATGTTCTCCCTGGCCTAGAGGCCCGGGCAACCCGTTGAAACTCCTTCGTGCTGGGGATTGGGGTTTGCAATTATCCCCCATAAACGAGGAATTCCTAGTAAGCGCGAGTCATAAGCTCGCGTTGATTACGTCCCTGCCCTTTGTACACACCGCCCGTCGCTACTACCGATTGAATGATTTAGTGAGGTCTTCGGACCGACACGCGGTGGCTTCACGGCCGTCGGCGTTGCTGGGAAGTTGACCAAACTTGATCATTTAGAGGAAGTAAAAGTCGTAACAAGGTTTCCGTAGGGGAACCTGCGGAAGGATCATTAACGTGTGTGTATGTGTGCGAGACGCGTGATATGTTCACGAACGTTGTTGCGCCGCTGTTGCTGTTGCTGTTGTTGCTGTTGCGACGACGACGACGACGACGACGACGACGACTTCGTACATACCGTGTTTACACATATATATATGTAATACATCCATAATGATATATATATACGACATATATACATATATATGTACGTACGCGCGCGCGCTGCTGTTCGTATCTAATGCGGACGAGCGCGCGCGCGTGTGCGTGCGTGTGTGTGTGCGTGTTTGTATATATGTATAAAAAATAAAATGTGAAATAATTGTCTCTAGCGTCTATTACGCCTAACGGCGCAGCGGCGACGGCGCCGTGGCGGTGGCCGGTGGCGGTGGTGGCATTCGTCGAAAGTGCTACCGCCGCCGCTGCCTCCGCCGCCGTCGAAGCGGCCGGGTGGCGGAAAAACGCCGAGAGACGAGCGCCGACCGGGGCATACCAAACGGAGCGTTCGAAGCGGTGAAAATCCCCACTGCCTAGCTCAGGCCCTTTATTGTCGGTTGGCGCTATACAAAACGAAATTTAAGCGGTTAGAAAGATGACAATGTCGTGCGTCACGCCAGCTCGTTGGGGGGTGCGCGGGTCGTCGTCGTTCATCATTCTAAAGGATTCGCGTCGGGGCGTTAAGCTTTTTCGGTGCCGTTTCTTTATGAACGCCTCGGCGCACATGAATTCGACCAACTTTCGACGTTAATACATAAAAACGGACAATCAAGTGGCCGACGGCGAGAGCCGTAGGCCGCTACCGTAAGTAATAACAACATTAAGAAAAAACCATTACCCTGGACGGTGGATCACTTGGCTCGCGGGTCGATGAAGAACGCAGTTAACTGCGCGTCATAGTGTGAACTGCAGGACACATTTGAACATCGACATTTCGAACGCACATTGCGGTCCGTGGAGAAATATCCAGGACCACTCCTGTCTGAGGGCCGGCTGTTAAAATATAAAAACCACACTGTTCGGTGTAGAACGCGCGCTACGTGCGCTCGCGCCGGTCGATGCGCGCGGCGGTGACGCGCGACGCGGCGGCGGCGGGTTGGTGGGGGGTGATGAACGAGCTCGCGGACGGTGCGATGGGACGATCTCTAATAAGAGTCTCTCGTCCGCGCCGCCGCGGCTCTCACTCTCTCTCTCTCTCACTATCCGCCGTCGCTGTCGTCGCGCTGCCGCTGCCGCACTACCGCGCGCGGGCGAGCGGGCGCGCGCTCTTTCGAACAATTGACGGTTTCCGTTGAACGTTCTTCGCGACGGACGACGGACGGCGGGGTGCT
>NW_027181700.1:470000-472500 GCF_028537555.1 Battus philenor
GTTGATCCTGCCAGTAGTTATATGCTTGTCTCAAAGATTAAGCCATGCATGTCTCAGTGCAAGCCGTATTAAGGCGATACCGCGAATGGCTCAATATATCAGTTTTGGTTCCTTAGATCTTACCTCGGTTACTTGGATAACTGTGGTAATTCTAGAGCTAATACATGCAATCAGAACTCTGACCAGTGATGGGATGAGTGCTTTTATTAGATCAAAACCAATCGACGGAGGGCCTCGCGTCCGAAGTCGTTAATTTTGATGAATCTGGATAACTTTTGCCGATCGCATGGTCCAGCACCGGCGACGCATCTTTCAAATGTCTGCCTTATCAACTTTCGATGGTAGTTTCTGCGACTACCATGGTTGTCACGGGTAACGGGGAATCAGGGTTCGATTCCGGAGAGGGAGCCTGAGAAACGGCTACCACATCCAAGGAAGGCAGCAGGCGCGCAAATTACCCACTCCCGGCACGGGGAGGTAGTGACGAAAAATAACGATACGGGACTCTTACGAGGCCTCGTAATCGGAATGAGTACACTTTAAATATTTTAACGAGGAACAATTGGAGGGCAAGTCTGGTGCCAGCAGCCGCGGTAACTCCAGCTCCAATAGCGTATACTAAAATTGTTGCGGTTAAAAAGCTCGTAGTTGCATTTGTGCGCCGCGCTGTCGGTGCACCGCATCCGCGGTGATACTGACACGTCTGCGGAGCATATCGTCGGTGAGCCGTCGGTAAAACGGCGGTTCAATATCAAAATCCTATCGCGGTGCTCTTCGGTGAGTGTCGAGATGGGCCGACAATTTTACTTTGAACAAATTAGAGTGCTCAAAGCGGGCTCAAAATGCTGCTTGAATATTTCGTGCATGGAATAATAGAATATGATCTCGGTTCTATTTTGTTGGTTTTCAGAACTCCGAGGTAATGATTAATAGGGATAACTGGGGGCATTCGTATTGCGACGTTAGAGGTGAAATTCTTGGATCGTCGCAAGACGAACATCAGCGAAAGCATTTGCCAAAGGTGTTTTCATCAATCAAGAACGAAAGTTAGAGGTTCGAAGGCGATTAGATACCGCCCTAGTTCTAACCGTAAATATGTCATCTAGCGATCCGCCGACGTTACTACGATGGCTCGGCGGGCAGCTTCCGGGAAACCAAAGATTTTGGACTCCGGGGGGAGTATGGTTGCAAAGCTGAAACTTAAAGGAATTGACGGAAGGGCACCACCAGGAGTGGAGCCTGCGGCTTAATTTGACTCAACACGGGAAATCTCACCAGGCCCGGACACCGGAAGGATTGACAGATTAACAGCTCTTTCTTGATTCGGTGGGTGGTGGTGCATGGCCGTTCTTAGTTGGTGGAGCGATTTGTCTGGTTAATTCCGGTAACGAACGAGACTCTAGCCTGCTAAATAGGCGTCGTCATTTAGGTGTGCGCCGCTCCGGTGGCGCAACTCACTGGCGACGTATTAAAATTCTTCTTAGAGGGACCGGCGGCTTCGAGCCGCACGAGATTGAGCAATAACAGGTCTGTGATGCCCTTAGATGTCCTGGGCCGCACGCGCGCTACACTGAAGGAATCAGCATGTTCTCCCTGGCCTAGAGGCCCGGGCAACCCGTTGAAACTCCTTCGTGCTGGGGATTGGGGTTTGCAATTATCCCCCATAAACGAGGAATTCCTAGTAAGCGCGAGTCATAAGCTCGCGTTGATTACGTCCCTGCCCTTTGTACACACCGCCCGTCGCTACTACCGATTGAATGATTTAGTGAGGTCTTCGGACCGACACGCGGTGGCTTCACGGCCGTCGGCGTTGCTGGGAAGTTGACCAAACTTGATCATTTAGAGGAAGTAAAAGTCGTAACAAGGTTTCCGTAGGGGAACCTGCGGAAGGATCATTAACGTGTGTGTATGTGTGCGAGACGCGTGATATGTTCACGAACGTTGTTGCGCCGCTGTTGCTGTTGCTGTTGTTGCTGTTGCGACGACGACGACGACGACGACGACGACGACTTCGTACATACCGTGTTTACACATATATATATGTAATACATCCATAATGATATATATATACGACATATATACATATATATGTACGTACGCGCGCGCGCTGCTGTTCGTATCTAATGCGGACGAGCGCGCGCGCGTGTGCGTGCGTGTGTGTGTGCGTGTTTGTATATATGTATAAAAAATAAAATGTGAAATAATTGTCTCTAGCGTCTATTACGCCTAACGGCGCAGCGGCGACGGCGCCGTGGCGGTGGCCGGTGGCGGTGGTGGCATTCGTCGAAAGTGCTACCGCCGCCGCTGCCTCCGCCGCCGTCGAAGCGGCCGGGTGGCGGAAAAACGCCGAGAGACGAGCGCCGACCGGGGCATACCAAACGGAGCGTTCGAAGCGGTGAAAATCCCCACTGCCTAGCTCAGGCCCTTTATTGTCGGTTGGCGCTATACAAAACGAAATTTAAGCGGTTAGAAAGATGACAATGTCGTGCGTCACGCCAGC
>NW_027181700.1:480000-485000 GCF_028537555.1 Battus philenor
AACGAGAACGCCCGAAACTGAAACTTCTATAACCGACAAACGCACGAACGACACAGCGGCGGCGGAGGAGGGAAGAAAAAGGGGATCATCTCCCCACAACAACACACCGTAAACTGTGTCGGACGACGTCTCCGTTATGTAAGAGCGGAAGGCGTAAGAGAACGTCTCGTTTAATTAACGCGAACGGCGTTGGGCTCCCGAGTCGACTTCGGGGCGGCCCTTAACGCATCGCATCAACGAGCTCGTCGCGCGCTAGTCGCGCGACGGTCGATCATGATATATAAATCAAGGATTTCGGATCTCTCTAAAACCGGGCTGGAAATCGGTCATTGTTCGTTTTGCGAAACGATATTTTATAAAAGTGAAGATTTGTATGTGTCTCGTCAAAGAACGTTCCGATGAATCGGACGCGATGCCGCGTCCAAAGTAAATCTGGACGAACGCGAGGCGAGTGTTGAGATATACATTTTCCTCCGTGAACAGATAGAAAAACGAATTCATTTTGTTGTTGCGGTGTGGTGTTGTGTGTGTATTGTAATAAATACGCACGCACGCACGCACGCACGCAAAAAGCTACCTAGGCACCGGCGCGTCACGGCGTTTCGAACGTCCGACGCGTCGCTTGTCACACGTCTATCATATCATCATCACCCTCATATCTCTCGTATGTGCGGTGTTGGTGTGTGTTAGCTCTACTAGCTAGCTCCCTGGTTGATCCTGCCAGTAGTTATATGCTTGTCTCAAAGATTAAGCCATGCATGTCTCAGTGCAAGCCGTATTAAGGCGATACCGCGAATGGCTCAATATATCAGTTTTGGTTCCTTAGATCTTACCTCGGTTACTTGGATAACTGTGGTAATTCTAGAGCTAATACATGCAATCAGAACTCTGACCAGTGATGGGATGAGTGCTTTTATTAGATCAAAACCAATCGACGGAGGGCCTCGCGTCCGAAGTCGTTAATTTTGATGAATCTGGATAACTTTTGCCGATCGCATGGTCCAGCACCGGCGACGCATCTTTCAAATGTCTGCCTTATCAACTTTCGATGGTAGTTTCTGCGACTACCATGGTTGTCACGGGTAACGGGGAATCAGGGTTCGATTCCGGAGAGGGAGCCTGAGAAACGGCTACCACATCCAAGGAAGGCAGCAGGCGCGCAAATTACCCACTCCCGGCACGGGGAGGTAGTGACGAAAAATAACGATACGGGACTCTTACGAGGCCTCGTAATCGGAATGAGTACACTTTAAATATTTTAACGAGGAACAATTGGAGGGCAAGTCTGGTGCCAGCAGCCGCGGTAACTCCAGCTCCAATAGCGTATACTAAAATTGTTGCGGTTAAAAAGCTCGTAGTTGCATTTGTGCGCCGCGCTGTCGGTGCACCGCATCCGCGGTGATACTGACACGTCTGCGGAGCATATCGTCGGTGAGCCGTCGGTAAAACGGCGGTTCAATATCAAAATCCTATCGCGGTGCTCTTCGGTGAGTGTCGAGATGGGCCGACAATTTTACTTTGAACAAATTAGAGTGCTCAAAGCGGGCTCAAAATGCTGCTTGAATATTTCGTGCATGGAATAATAGAATATGATCTCGGTTCTATTTTGTTGGTTTTCAGAACTCCGAGGTAATGATTAATAGGGATAACTGGGGGCATTCGTATTGCGACGTTAGAGGTGAAATTCTTGGATCGTCGCAAGACGAACATCAGCGAAAGCATTTGCCAAAGGTGTTTTCATCAATCAAGAACGAAAGTTAGAGGTTCGAAGGCGATTAGATACCGCCCTAGTTCTAACCGTAAATATGTCATCTAGCGATCCGCCGACGTTACTACGATGGCTCGGCGGGCAGCTTCCGGGAAACCAAAGATTTTGGACTCCGGGGGGAGTATGGTTGCAAAGCTGAAACTTAAAGGAATTGACGGAAGGGCACCACCAGGAGTGGAGCCTGCGGCTTAATTTGACTCAACACGGGAAATCTCACCAGGCCCGGACACCGGAAGGATTGACAGATTAACAGCTCTTTCTTGATTCGGTGGGTGGTGGTGCATGGCCGTTCTTAGTTGGTGGAGCGATTTGTCTGGTTAATTCCGGTAACGAACGAGACTCTAGCCTGCTAAATAGGCGTCGTCATTTAGGTGTGCGCCGCTCCGGTGGCGCAACTCACTGGCGACGTATTAAAATTCTTCTTAGAGGGACCGGCGGCTTCGAGCCGCACGAGATTGAGCAATAACAGGTCTGTGATGCCCTTAGATGTCCTGGGCCGCACGCGCGCTACACTGAAGGAATCAGCATGTTCTCCCTGGCCTAGAGGCCCGGGCAACCCGTTGAAACTCCTTCGTGCTGGGGATTGGGGTTTGCAATTATCCCCCATAAACGAGGAATTCCTAGTAAGCGCGAGTCATAAGCTCGCGTTGATTACGTCCCTGCCCTTTGTACACACCGCCCGTCGCTACTACCGATTGAATGATTTAGTGAGGTCTTCGGACCGACACGCGGTGGCTTCACGGCCGTCGGCGTTGCTGGGAAGTTGACCAAACTTGATCATTTAGAGGAAGTAAAAGTCGTAACAAGGTTTCCGTAGGGGAACCTGCGGAAGGATCATTAACGTGTGTGTATGTGTGCGAGACGCGTGATATGTTCACGAACGTTGTTGCGCCGCTGTTGCTGTTGCTGTTGTTGCTGTTGCGACGACGACGACGACGACGACGACGACGACTTCGTACATACCGTGTTTACACATATATATATGTAATACATCCATAATGATATATATATACGACATATATACATATATATGTACGTACGCGCGCGCGCTGCTGTTCGTATCTAATGCGGACGAGCGCGCGCGCGTGTGCGTGCGTGTGTGTGTGCGTGTTTGTATATATGTATAAAAAATAAAATGTGAAATAATTGTCTCTAGCGTCTATTACGCCTAACGGCGCAGCGGCGACGGCGCCGTGGCGGTGGCCGGTGGCGGTGGTGGCATTCGTCGAAAGTGCTACCGCCGCCGCTGCCTCCGCCGCCGTCGAAGCGGCCGGGTGGCGGAAAAACGCCGAGAGACGAGCGCCGACCGGGGCATACCAAACGGAGCGTTCGAAGCGGTGAAAATCCCCACTGCCTAGCTCAGGCCCTTTATTGTCGGTTGGCGCTATACAAAACGAAATTTAAGCGGTTAGAAAGATGACAATGTCGTGCGTCACGCCAGCTCGTTGGGGGGTGCGCGGGTCGTCGTCGTTCATCATTCTAAAGGATTCGCGTCGGGGCGTTAAGCTTTTTCGGTGCCGTTTCTTTATGAACGCCTCGGCGCACATGAATTCGACCAACTTTCGACGTTAATACATAAAAACGGACAATCAAGTGGCCGACGGCGAGAGCCGTAGGCCGCTACCGTAAGTAATAACAACATTAAGAAAAAACCATTACCCTGGACGGTGGATCACTTGGCTCGCGGGTCGATGAAGAACGCAGTTAACTGCGCGTCATAGTGTGAACTGCAGGACACATTTGAACATCGACATTTCGAACGCACATTGCGGTCCGTGGAGAAATATCCAGGACCACTCCTGTCTGAGGGCCGGCTGTTAAAATATAAAAACCACACTGTTCGGTGTAGAACGCGCGCTACGTGCGCTCGCGCCGGTCGATGCGCGCGGCGGTGACGCGCGACGCGGCGGCGGCGGGTTGGTGGGGGGTGATGAACGAGCTCGCGGACGGTGCGATGGGACGATCTCTAATAAGAGTCTCTCGTCCGCGCCGCCGCGGCTCTCACTCTCTCTCTCTCTCACTATCCGCCGTCGCTGTCGTCGCGCTGCCGCTGCCGCACTACCGCGCGCGGGCGAGCGGGCGCGCGCTCTTTCGAACAATTGACGGTTTCCGTTGAACGTTCTTCGCGACGGACGACGGACGGCGGGGTGCTGCACCCCTCACGTCCGCGTACGCGCGGAGCGCGTTTACGGTCCGTTTAAATATATCGAATTGTATTGAATATGAAACGAGTGTGAAAAGATTACACGCATCGCTAAGACGCGAGTCTTCGTAGTGCGGTCTTCGTCCGAGCTCATCGGTTCGTGTATACGATATAATAAAATATATCGGAAGCACAGACGACGCGTCTCCGACGGATGCGACCGGCAGGCGGTGAATGTTTTCTTGCGCGGCAAGCGTAACGCACACACAAACATATGTAAGTAAACATTACGTGATGTTCATGTGCGCGCGCGCCTAGCCCGATGCGAGAGAGTTCACCGCTCGTCGTCGCTACGCATCCGTATTATGTCGGTGATACGCGTCGTCGTTCCAGTGCGAACGTTATATTATCGTATCGATACGGACCGATACCGAAAGGGCCGGACGATCGATCGCTAACGAAAAGTACTCGCGCTCGCGTATGCGTGTCGAGATTTTCGTTTACGCTCGTATCATCATAATCATCATCGTCATCGTCGTCGTTCATCGCGCAACGCGTGTTGTGTGTGCAGCGTTGCGTTGTGCGTGCGCGCGTCTAGAGACCTCTAAGGACTCGCGACGCGCGCGCCTCGCGCACGCGCACTCGCTCTGCGACGCGCGATGATCGCGACGGTGGGGGTGGTGTACGGTAGGCGGACTCGACGTCCGAAGGGCGTCCCGCGACGACGACCGGCCGCCGTGCGCGCTTGCTTGCTTGCGCGCGCGGTCCGTCGGTTCGTCGTCGTCAAAAATATAATAAGGGACGTCGCGTACGGATATCGCGTCTGCCTCGAATTTTTATCGTTGGCCTCAGATCAGGGAGGATCACCCGCCGAATTTAAGCATATTAGTAAGCGGAGGAAAAGAAACTAACAAGGATTTCCCTAGTAGCGGCGAGCGAACAGGAAAGAGCCCAGCACTGAATCCCGCGATCGTCTCGAGCGCGGGAGATGTGGTGTTCGGGAGGTTCCGCTTTCTCGTCGTCGATACTCCTGTCCAAGTTCGTCTTGAACGGGGCCGTTTTCCCGCAGAGGGTGCCAGGCCCGTAGCG
>NW_027181700.1:490000-495000 GCF_028537555.1 Battus philenor
ATTACGGACCGCTACCGTCTCGACGACGACGACGACGACGACGACGACGACGACGACGACACCTTTCTTTGTCTCAGTCGACATCGCGTATGAAAGAGTGCGATCGTCATCAGCACGAAATTTATGCATCGATACGCGAACGGGACCGGACTCTGTCGTTTTCAGAAATCGATACGCGAACGCATCGGCGGCTGGCTACGCGCAATCCGCGATCGGGTCGAACGATGATGATGATGATGATGATGATGATGATGATGATGATGATGATGATGATGACGACGACGATGACATCGAGATCAGGGTCAGATATAGATATGTAGATCGGTGGTATGCAATCGATACGCGAACGCTCTATAGCGCTACGCGGAGACGCATACAGTCGTTCCCGCATATACATGGGACTGGCGCGAGACGCGCCGGTCGGCCGAATCGAGTTCTCTCCGATGCTCTTCTGTTTTGTTTTGTTTGTTGGTGGTTGTGGAGTGTGGAGTGTGTTTTTTTGGTTGGTGGGGTGTGTGTGTGTGTGGTGGTGGTGTTAGTTTGTTTGCGGAGATTGCGTTTTTTTTAGATTTAGTTTTTTTTTTTCTTTTTATAAAAAAAAAAAAAAATTTAAAAATTATTCTTAGAA
Organism: Battus philenor; assembly: GCF_028537555.1. NCBI lineage: Eukaryota > Metazoa > Arthropoda > Insecta > Lepidoptera > Papilionidae > Battus > Battus philenor. The sequence goes on from NW_027181700.1 coordinate 490,629, forward strand.
AACGCGCGCGAATCGAACAAAACTAATAACACCGATACACAAACAACGCGCGCCACCAACGAGAACGCCCGAAACTGAAACTTCTATAACCGACAAACGCACGAACGACACAGCGGCGGCGGAGGAGGGAAGAAAAAGGGGATCATCTCCCCACAACAACACACCGTAAACTGTGTCGGACGACGTCTCCGTTATGTAAGAGCGGAAGGCGTAAGAGAACGTCTCGTTTAATTAACGCGAACGGCGTTGGGCTCCCGAGTCGACTTCGGGGCGGCCCTTAACGCATCGCATCAACGAGCTCGTCGCGCGCTAGTCGCGCGACGGTCGATCATGATATATAAATCAAGGATTTCGGATCTCTCTAAAACCGGGCTGGAAATCGGTCATTGTTCGTTTTGCGAAACGATATTTTATAAAAGTGAAGATTTGTATGTGTCTCGTCAAAGAACGTTCCGATGAATCGGACGCGATGCCGCGTCCAAAGTAAATCTGGACGAACGCGAGGCGAGTGTTGAGATATACATTTTCCTCCGTGAACAGATAGAAAAACGAATTCATTTTGTTGTTGCGGTGTGGTGTTGTGTGTGTATTGTAATAAATACGCACGCACGCACGCACGCAAAAAGCTACCTAGGCACCGGCGCGTCACGGCGTTTCGAACGTCCGACGCGTCGCTTGTCACACGTCTATCATATCATCATCACCCTCATATCTCTCGTATGTGCGGTGTTGGTGTGTGTTAGCTCTACTAGCTAGCTCCCTGGTTGATCCTGCCAGTAGTTATATGCTTGTCTCAAAGATTAAGCCATGCATGTCTCAGTGCAAGCCGTATTAAGGCGATACCGCGAATGGCTCAATATATCAGTTTTGGTTCCTTAGATCTTACCTCGGTTACTTGGATAACTGTGGTAATTCTAGAGCTAATACATGCAATCAGAACTCTGACCAGTGATGGGATGAGTGCTTTTATTAGATCAAAACCAATCGACGGAGGGCCTCGCGTCCGAAGTCGTTAATTTTGATGAATCTGGATAACTTTTGCCGATCGCATGGTCCAGCACCGGCGACGCATCTTTCAAATGTCTGCCTTATCAACTTTCGATGGTAGTTTCTGCGACTACCATGGTTGTCACGGGTAACGGGGAATCAGGGTTCGATTCCGGAGAGGGAGCCTGAGAAACGGCTACCACATCCAAGGAAGGCAGCAGGCGCGCAAATTACCCACTCCCGGCACGGGGAGGTAGTGACGAAAAATAACGATACGGGACTCTTACGAGGCCTCGTAATCGGAATGAGTACACTTTAAATATTTTAACGAGGAACAATTGGAGGGCAAGTCTGGTGCCAGCAGCCGCGGTAACTCCAGCTCCAATAGCGTATACTAAAATTGTTGCGGTTAAAAAGCTCGTAGTTGCATTTGTGCGCCGCGCTGTCGGTGCACCGCATCCGCGGTGATACTGACACGTCTGCGGAGCATATCGTCGGTGAGCCGTCGGTAAAACGGCGGTTCAATATCAAAATCCTATCGCGGTGCTCTTCGGTGAGTGTCGAGATGGGCCGACAATTTTACTTTGAACAAATTAGAGTGCTCAAAGCGGGCTCAAAATGCTGCTTGAATATTTCGTGCATGGAATAATAGAATATGATCTCGGTTCTATTTTGTTGGTTTTCAGAACTCCGAGGTAATGATTAATAGGGATAACTGGGGGCATTCGTATTGCGACGTTAGAGGTGAAATTCTTGGATCGTCGCAAGACGAACATCAGCGAAAGCATTTGCCAAAGGTGTTTTCATCAATCAAGAACGAAAGTTAGAGGTTCGAAGGCGATTAGATACCGCCCTAGTTCTAACCGTAAATATGTCATCTAGCGATCCGCCGACGTTACTACGATGGCTCGGCGGGCAGCTTCCGGGAAACCAAAGATTTTGGACTCCGGGGGGAGTATGGTTGCAAAGCTGAAACTTAAAGGAATTGACGGAAGGGCACCACCAGGAGTGGAGCCTGCGGCTTAATTTGACTCAACACGGGAAATCTCACCAGGCCCGGACACCGGAAGGATTGACAGATTAACAGCTCTTTCTTGATTCGGTGGGTGGTGGTGCATGGCCGTTCTTAGTTGGTGGAGCGATTTGTCTGGTTAATTCCGGTAACGAACGAGACTCTAGCCTGCTAAATAGGCGTCGTCATTTAGGTGTGCGCCGCTCCGGTGGCGCAACTCACTGGCGACGTATTAAAATTCTTCTTAGAGGGACCGGCGGCTTCGAGCCGCACGAGATTGAGCAATAACAGGTCTGTGATGCCCTTAGATGTCCTGGGCCGCACGCGCGCTACACTGAAGGAATCAGCATGTTCTCCCTGGCCTAGAGGCCCGGGCAACCCGTTGAAACTCCTTCGTGCTGGGGATTGGGGTTTGCAATTATCCCCCATAAACGAGGAATTCCTAGTAAGCGCGAGTCATAAGCTCGCGTTGATTACGTCCCTGCCCTTTGTACACACCGCCCGTCGCTACTACCGATTGAATGATTTAGTGAGGTCTTCGGACCGACACGCGGTGGCTTCACGGCCGTCGGCGTTGCTGGGAAGTTGACCAAACTTGATCATTTAGAGGAAGTAAAAGTCGTAACAAGGTTTCCGTAGGGGAACCTGCGGAAGGATCATTAACGTGTGTGTATGTGTGCGAGACGCGTGATATGTTCACGAACGTTGTTGCGCCGCTGTTGCTGTTGCTGTTGTTGCTGTTGCGACGACGACGACGACGACGACGACGACGACTTCGTACATACCGTGTTTACACATATATATATGTAATACATCCATAATGATATATATATACGACATATATACATATATATGTACGTACGCGCGCGCGCTGCTGTTCGTATCTAATGCGGACGAGCGCGCGCGCGTGTGCGTGCGTGTGTGTGTGCGTGTTTGTATATATGTATAAAAAATAAAATGTGAAATAATTGTCTCTAGCGTCTATTACGCCTAACGGCGCAGCGGCGACGGCGCCGTGGCGGTGGCCGGTGGCGGTGGTGGCATTCGTCGAAAGTGCTACCGCCGCCGCTGCCTCCGCCGCCGTCGAAGCGGCCGGGTGGCGGAAAAACGCCGAGAGACGAGCGCCGACCGGGGCATACCAAACGGAGCGTTCGAAGCGGTGAAAATCCCCACTGCCTAGCTCAGGCCCTTTATTGTCGGTTGGCGCTATACAAAACGAAATTTAAGCGGTTAGAAAGATGACAATGTCGTGCGTCACGCCAGCTCGTTGGGGGGTGCGCGGGTCGTCGTCGTTCATCATTCTAAAGGATTCGCGTCGGGGCGTTAAGCTTTTTCGGTGCCGTTTCTTTATGAACGCCTCGGCGCACATGAATTCGACCAACTTTCGACGTTAATACATAAAAACGGACAATCAAGTGGCCGACGGCGAGAGCCGTAGGCCGCTACCGTAAGTAATAACAACATTAAGAAAAAACCATTACCCTGGACGGTGGATCACTTGGCTCGCGGGTCGATGAAGAACGCAGTTAACTGCGCGTCATAGTGTGAACTGCAGGACACATTTGAACATCGACATTTCGAACGCACATTGCGGTCCGTGGAGAAATATCCAGGACCACTCCTGTCTGAGGGCCGGCTGTTAAAATATAAAAACCACACTGTTCGGTGTAGAACGCGCGCTACGTGCGCTCGCGCCGGTCGATGCGCGCGGCGGTGACGCGCGACGCGGCGGCGGCGGGTTGGTGGGGGGTGATGAACGAGCTCGCGGACGGTGCGATGGGACGATCTCTAATAAGAGTCTCTCGTCCGCGCCGCCGCGGCTCTCACTCTCTCTCTCTCTCACTATCCGCCGTCGCTGTCGTCGCGCTGCCGCTGCCGCACTACCGCGCGCGGGCGAGCGGGCGCGCGCTCTTTCGAACAATTGACGGTTTCCGTTGAACGTTCTTCGCGACGGACGACGGACGGCGGGGTGCTGCACCCCTCACGTCCGCGTACGCGCGGAGCGCGTTTACGGTCCGTTTAAATATATCGAATTGTATTGAATATGAAACGAGTGTGAAAAGATTACACGCATCGCTAAGACGCGAGTCTTCGTAGTGCGGTCTTCGTCCGAGCTCATCGGTTCGTGTATACGATATAATAAAATATATCGGAAGCACAGACGACGCGTCTCCGACGGATGCGACCGGCAGGCGGTGAATGTTTTCTTGCGCGGCAAGCGTAACGCACACACAAACATATGTAAGTAAACATTACGTGATGTTCATGTGCGCGCGCGCCTAGCCCGATGCGAGAGAGTTCACCGCTCGTCGTCGCTACGCATCCGTATTATGTCGGTGATACGCGTCGTCGTTCCAGTGCGAACGTTATATT
>NW_027181700.1:502500-505000 GCF_028537555.1 Battus philenor
GACTACCATGGTTGTCACGGGTAACGGGGAATCAGGGTTCGATTCCGGAGAGGGAGCCTGAGAAACGGCTACCACATCCAAGGAAGGCAGCAGGCGCGCAAATTACCCACTCCCGGCACGGGGAGGTAGTGACGAAAAATAACGATACGGGACTCTTACGAGGCCTCGTAATCGGAATGAGTACACTTTAAATATTTTAACGAGGAACAATTGGAGGGCAAGTCTGGTGCCAGCAGCCGCGGTAACTCCAGCTCCAATAGCGTATACTAAAATTGTTGCGGTTAAAAAGCTCGTAGTTGCATTTGTGCGCCGCGCTGTCGGTGCACCGCATCCGCGGTGATACTGACACGTCTGCGGAGCATATCGTCGGTGAGCCGTCGGTAAAACGGCGGTTCAATATCAAAATCCTATCGCGGTGCTCTTCGGTGAGTGTCGAGATGGGCCGACAATTTTACTTTGAACAAATTAGAGTGCTCAAAGCGGGCTCAAAATGCTGCTTGAATATTTCGTGCATGGAATAATAGAATATGATCTCGGTTCTATTTTGTTGGTTTTCAGAACTCCGAGGTAATGATTAATAGGGATAACTGGGGGCATTCGTATTGCGACGTTAGAGGTGAAATTCTTGGATCGTCGCAAGACGAACATCAGCGAAAGCATTTGCCAAAGGTGTTTTCATCAATCAAGAACGAAAGTTAGAGGTTCGAAGGCGATTAGATACCGCCCTAGTTCTAACCGTAAATATGTCATCTAGCGATCCGCCGACGTTACTACGATGGCTCGGCGGGCAGCTTCCGGGAAACCAAAGATTTTGGACTCCGGGGGGAGTATGGTTGCAAAGCTGAAACTTAAAGGAATTGACGGAAGGGCACCACCAGGAGTGGAGCCTGCGGCTTAATTTGACTCAACACGGGAAATCTCACCAGGCCCGGACACCGGAAGGATTGACAGATTAACAGCTCTTTCTTGATTCGGTGGGTGGTGGTGCATGGCCGTTCTTAGTTGGTGGAGCGATTTGTCTGGTTAATTCCGGTAACGAACGAGACTCTAGCCTGCTAAATAGGCGTCGTCATTTAGGTGTGCGCCGCTCCGGTGGCGCAACTCACTGGCGACGTATTAAAATTCTTCTTAGAGGGACCGGCGGCTTCGAGCCGCACGAGATTGAGCAATAACAGGTCTGTGATGCCCTTAGATGTCCTGGGCCGCACGCGCGCTACACTGAAGGAATCAGCATGTTCTCCCTGGCCTAGAGGCCCGGGCAACCCGTTGAAACTCCTTCGTGCTGGGGATTGGGGTTTGCAATTATCCCCCATAAACGAGGAATTCCTAGTAAGCGCGAGTCATAAGCTCGCGTTGATTACGTCCCTGCCCTTTGTACACACCGCCCGTCGCTACTACCGATTGAATGATTTAGTGAGGTCTTCGGACCGACACGCGGTGGCTTCACGGCCGTCGGCGTTGCTGGGAAGTTGACCAAACTTGATCATTTAGAGGAAGTAAAAGTCGTAACAAGGTTTCCGTAGGGGAACCTGCGGAAGGATCATTAACGTGTGTGTATGTGTGCGAGACGCGTGATATGTTCACGAACGTTGTTGCGCCGCTGTTGCTGTTGCTGTTGTTGCTGTTGCGACGACGACGACGACGACGACGACGACGACTTCGTACATACCGTGTTTACACATATATATATGTAATACATCCATAATGATATATATATACGACATATATACATATATATGTACGTACGCGCGCGCGCTGCTGTTCGTATCTAATGCGGACGAGCGCGCGCGCGTGTGCGTGCGTGTGTGTGTGCGTGTTTGTATATATGTATAAAAAATAAAATGTGAAATAATTGTCTCTAGCGTCTATTACGCCTAACGGCGCAGCGGCGACGGCGCCGTGGCGGTGGCCGGTGGCGGTGGTGGCATTCGTCGAAAGTGCTACCGCCGCCGCTGCCTCCGCCGCCGTCGAAGCGGCCGGGTGGCGGAAAAACGCCGAGAGACGAGCGCCGACCGGGGCATACCAAACGGAGCGTTCGAAGCGGTGAAAATCCCCACTGCCTAGCTCAGGCCCTTTATTGTCGGTTGGCGCTATACAAAACGAAATTTAAGCGGTTAGAAAGATGACAATGTCGTGCGTCACGCCAGCTCGTTGGGGGGTGCGCGGGTCGTCGTCGTTCATCATTCTAAAGGATTCGCGTCGGGGCGTTAAGCTTTTTCGGTGCCGTTTCTTTATGAACGCCTCGGCGCACATGAATTCGACCAACTTTCGACGTTAATACATAAAAACGGACAATCAAGTGGCCGACGGCGAGAGCCGTAGGCCGCTACCGTAAGTAATAACAACATTAAGAAAAAACCATTACCCTGGACGGTGGATCACTTGGCTCGCGGGTCGATGAAGAACGCAGTTAACTGCGCGTCATAGTGTGAACTGCAGGACACATTTGAACATCGACATTTCGAACGCACATTGCGGTCCGTGGAGAAATATCCAGGAC
>NW_027181700.1:512500-517500 GCF_028537555.1 Battus philenor
AGGATTTCGGATCTCTCTAAAACCGGGCTGGAAATCGGTCATTGTTCGTTTTGCGAAACGATATTTTATAAAAGTGAAGATTTGTATGTGTCTCGTCAAAGAACGTTCCGATGAATCGGACGCGATGCCGCGTCCAAAGTAAATCTGGACGAACGCGAGGCGAGTGTTGAGATATACATTTTCCTCCGTGAACAGATAGAAAAACGAATTCATTTTGTTGTTGCGGTGTGGTGTTGTGTGTGTATTGTAATAAATACGCACGCACGCACGCACGCACGCAAAAAGCTACCTAGGCACCGGCGCGTCACGGCGTTTCGAACGTCCGACGCGTCGCTTGTCACACGTCTATCATATCATCATCACCCTCATATCTCTCGTATGTGCGGTGTTGGTGTGTGTTAGCTCTACTAGCTAGCTCCCTGGTTGATCCTGCCAGTAGTTATATGCTTGTCTCAAAGATTAAGCCATGCATGTCTCAGTGCAAGCCGTATTAAGGCGATACCGCGAATGGCTCAATATATCAGTTTTGGTTCCTTAGATCTTACCTCGGTTACTTGGATAACTGTGGTAATTCTAGAGCTAATACATGCAATCAGAACTCTGACCAGTGATGGGATGAGTGCTTTTATTAGATCAAAACCAATCGACGGAGGGCCTCGCGTCCGAAGTCGTTAATTTTGATGAATCTGGATAACTTTTGCCGATCGCATGGTCCAGCACCGGCGACGCATCTTTCAAATGTCTGCCTTATCAACTTTCGATGGTAGTTTCTGCGACTACCATGGTTGTCACGGGTAACGGGGAATCAGGGTTCGATTCCGGAGAGGGAGCCTGAGAAACGGCTACCACATCCAAGGAAGGCAGCAGGCGCGCAAATTACCCACTCCCGGCACGGGGAGGTAGTGACGAAAAATAACGATACGGGACTCTTACGAGGCCTCGTAATCGGAATGAGTACACTTTAAATATTTTAACGAGGAACAATTGGAGGGCAAGTCTGGTGCCAGCAGCCGCGGTAACTCCAGCTCCAATAGCGTATACTAAAATTGTTGCGGTTAAAAAGCTCGTAGTTGCATTTGTGCGCCGCGCTGTCGGTGCACCGCATCCGCGGTGATACTGACACGTCTGCGGAGCATATCGTCGGTGAGCCGTCGGTAAAACGGCGGTTCAATATCAAAATCCTATCGCGGTGCTCTTCGGTGAGTGTCGAGATGGGCCGACAATTTTACTTTGAACAAATTAGAGTGCTCAAAGCGGGCTCAAAATGCTGCTTGAATATTTCGTGCATGGAATAATAGAATATGATCTCGGTTCTATTTTGTTGGTTTTCAGAACTCCGAGGTAATGATTAATAGGGATAACTGGGGGCATTCGTATTGCGACGTTAGAGGTGAAATTCTTGGATCGTCGCAAGACGAACATCAGCGAAAGCATTTGCCAAAGGTGTTTTCATCAATCAAGAACGAAAGTTAGAGGTTCGAAGGCGATTAGATACCGCCCTAGTTCTAACCGTAAATATGTCATCTAGCGATCCGCCGACGTTACTACGATGGCTCGGCGGGCAGCTTCCGGGAAACCAAAGATTTTGGACTCCGGGGGGAGTATGGTTGCAAAGCTGAAACTTAAAGGAATTGACGGAAGGGCACCACCAGGAGTGGAGCCTGCGGCTTAATTTGACTCAACACGGGAAATCTCACCAGGCCCGGACACCGGAAGGATTGACAGATTAACAGCTCTTTCTTGATTCGGTGGGTGGTGGTGCATGGCCGTTCTTAGTTGGTGGAGCGATTTGTCTGGTTAATTCCGGTAACGAACGAGACTCTAGCCTGCTAAATAGGCGTCGTCATTTAGGTGTGCGCCGCTCCGGTGGCGCAACTCACTGGCGACGTATTAAAATTCTTCTTAGAGGGACCGGCGGCTTCGAGCCGCACGAGATTGAGCAATAACAGGTCTGTGATGCCCTTAGATGTCCTGGGCCGCACGCGCGCTACACTGAAGGAATCAGCATGTTCTCCCTGGCCTAGAGGCCCGGGCAACCCGTTGAAACTCCTTCGTGCTGGGGATTGGGGTTTGCAATTATCCCCCATAAACGAGGAATTCCTAGTAAGCGCGAGTCATAAGCTCGCGTTGATTACGTCCCTGCCCTTTGTACACACCGCCCGTCGCTACTACCGATTGAATGATTTAGTGAGGTCTTCGGACCGACACGCGGTGGCTTCACGGCCGTCGGCGTTGCTGGGAAGTTGACCAAACTTGATCATTTAGAGGAAGTAAAAGTCGTAACAAGGTTTCCGTAGGGGAACCTGCGGAAGGATCATTAACGTGTGTGTATGTGTGCGAGACGCGTGATATGTTCACGAACGTTGTTGCGCCGCTGTTGCTGTTGCTGTTGTTGCTGTTGCGACGACGACGACGACGACGACGACGACGACTTCGTACATACCGTGTTTACACATATATATATGTAATACATCCATAATGATATATATATACGACATATATACATATATATGTACGTACGCGCGCGCGCTGCTGTTCGTATCTAATGCGGACGAGCGCGCGCGCGTGTGCGTGCGTGTGTGTGTGCGTGTTTGTATATATGTATAAAAAATAAAATGTGAAATAATTGTCTCTAGCGTCTATTACGCCTAACGGCGCAGCGGCGACGGCGCCGTGGCGGTGGCCGGTGGCGGTGGTGGCATTCGTCGAAAGTGCTACCGCCGCCGCTGCCTCCGCCGCCGTCGAAGCGGCCGGGTGGCGGAAAAACGCCGAGAGACGAGCGCCGACCGGGGCATACCAAACGGAGCGTTCGAAGCGGTGAAAATCCCCACTGCCTAGCTCAGGCCCTTTATTGTCGGTTGGCGCTATACAAAACGAAATTTAAGCGGTTAGAAAGATGACAATGTCGTGCGTCACGCCAGCTCGTTGGGGGGTGCGCGGGTCGTCGTCGTTCATCATTCTAAAGGATTCGCGTCGGGGCGTTAAGCTTTTTCGGTGCCGTTTCTTTATGAACGCCTCGGCGCACATGAATTCGACCAACTTTCGACGTTAATACATAAAAACGGACAATCAAGTGGCCGACGGCGAGAGCCGTAGGCCGCTACCGTAAGTAATAACAACATTAAGAAAAAACCATTACCCTGGACGGTGGATCACTTGGCTCGCGGGTCGATGAAGAACGCAGTTAACTGCGCGTCATAGTGTGAACTGCAGGACACATTTGAACATCGACATTTCGAACGCACATTGCGGTCCGTGGAGAAATATCCAGGACCACTCCTGTCTGAGGGCCGGCTGTTAAAATATAAAAACCACACTGTTCGGTGTAGAACGCGCGCTACGTGCGCTCGCGCCGGTCGATGCGCGCGGCGGTGACGCGCGACGCGGCGGCGGCGGGTTGGTGGGGGGTGATGAACGAGCTCGCGGACGGTGCGATGGGACGATCTCTAATAAGAGTCTCTCGTCCGCGCCGCCGCGGCTCTCACTCTCTCTCTCTCTCACTATCCGCCGTCGCTGTCGTCGCGCTGCCGCTGCCGCACTACCGCGCGCGGGCGAGCGGGCGCGCGCTCTTTCGAACAATTGACGGTTTCCGTTGAACGTTCTTCGCGACGGACGACGGACGGCGGGGTGCTGCACCCCTCACGTCCGCGTACGCGCGGAGCGCGTTTACGGTCCGTTTAAATATATCGAATTGTATTGAATATGAAACGAGTGTGAAAAGATTACACGCATCGCTAAGACGCGAGTCTTCGTAGTGCGGTCTTCGTCCGAGCTCATCGGTTCGTGTATACGATATAATAAAATATATCGGAAGCACAGACGACGCGTCTCCGACGGATGCGACCGGCAGGCGGTGAATGTTTTCTTGCGCGGCAAGCGTAACGCACACACAAACATATGTAAGTAAACATTACGTGATGTTCATGTGCGCGCGCGCCTAGCCCGATGCGAGAGAGTTCACCGCTCGTCGTCGCTACGCATCCGTATTATGTCGGTGATACGCGTCGTCGTTCCAGTGCGAACGTTATATTATCGTATCGATACGGACCGATACCGAAAGGGCCGGACGATCGATCGCTAACGAAAAGTACTCGCGCTCGCGTATGCGTGTCGAGATTTTCGTTTACGCTCGTATCATCATAATCATCATCGTCATCGTCGTCGTTCATCGCGCAACGCGTGTTGTGTGTGCAGCGTTGCGTTGTGCGTGCGCGCGTCTAGAGACCTCTAAGGACTCGCGACGCGCGCGCCTCGCGCACGCGCACTCGCTCTGCGACGCGCGATGATCGCGACGGTGGGGGTGGTGTACGGTAGGCGGACTCGACGTCCGAAGGGCGTCCCGCGACGACGACCGGCCGCCGTGCGCGCTTGCTTGCTTGCGCGCGCGGTCCGTCGGTTCGTCGTCGTCAAAAATATAATAAGGGACGTCGCGTACGGATATCGCGTCTGCCTCGAATTTTTATCGTTGGCCTCAGATCAGGGAGGATCACCCGCCGAATTTAAGCATATTAGTAAGCGGAGGAAAAGAAACTAACAAGGATTTCCCTAGTAGCGGCGAGCGAACAGGAAAGAGCCCAGCACTGAATCCCGCGATCGTCTCGAGCGCGGGAGATGTGGTGTTCGGGAGGTTCCGCTTTCTCGTCGTCGATACTCCTGTCCAAGTTCGTCTTGAACGGGGCCGTTTTCCCGCAGAGGGTGCCAGGCCCGTAGCGACGGAGGGCGGCGGCGAGAGGGACTCTCCTAAGAGTCGGGTTGCTTGAGAGTGCAGCCCTAAGTGGGTGGTAAACTCCATCTAAGGCTAAATATAACCGCGAGACCGATAGCGAACAAGTACCGTGAGGGAAAGTTGAAAAGAACTTTGAAGAGAGAGTTCAAGAGTACGTGAAACCGTTCAGGGGTAAACCTGCGAAACTCGAATGAACGAACGGAGAGATTCATCGTCATTCCGCGGCGTACGCGCCCGCGCTCTGATGCGACGTCCGGTCCGCCTTTAATCGGGC
>NW_027181700.1:522500-527500 GCF_028537555.1 Battus philenor
GATGATGATGATGATGATGATGATGATGATGATGATGATGATGATGATGATGACGACGACGATGACATCGAGATCAGGGTCAGATATAGATATGTAGATCGGTGGTATGCAATCGATACGCGAACGCTCTATAGCGCTACGCGGAGACGCATACAGTCGTTCCCGCATATACATGGGACTGGCGCGAGACGCGCCGGTCGGCCGAATCGAGTTCTCTCCGATGCTCTTCTGTTTTGTTTTGTTTGTTGGTGGTTGTGGAGTGTGGAGTGTGTTTTTTTGGTTGGTGGGGTGTGTGTGTGTGTGGTGGTGGTGTTAGTTTGTTTGCGGAGATTGCGTTTTTTTTAGATTTAGTTTTTTTTTTTTTTTTTATAAAAAAAAAAAAAAATTTAAAAATTATTCTTAGAAAACGCGCGCGAATCGAACAAAACTAATAACACCGATACACAAACAACGCGCGCCACCAACGAGAACGCCCGAAACTGAAACTTCTATAACCGACAAACGCACGAACGACACAGCGGCGGCGGAGGAGGGAAGAAAAAGGGGATCATCTCCCCACAACAACACACCGTAAACTGTGTCGGACGACGTCTCCGTTATGTAAGAGCGGAAGGCGTAAGAGAACGTCTCGTTTAATTAACGCGAACGGCGTTGGGCTCCCGAGTCGACTTCGGGGCGGCCCTTAACGCATCGCATCAACGAGCTCGTCGCGCGCTAGTCGCGCGACGGTCGATCATGATATATAAATCAAGGATTTCGGATCTCTCTAAAACCGGGCTGGAAATCGGTCATTGTTCGTTTTGCGAAACGATATTTTATAAAAGTGAAGATTTGTATGTGTCTCGTCAAAGAACGTTCCGATGAATCGGACGCGATGCCGCGTCCAAAGTAAATCTGGACGAACGCGAGGCGAGTGTTGAGATATACATTTTCCTCCGTGAACAGATAGAAAAACGAATTCATTTTGTTGTTGCGGTGTGGTGTTGTGTGTGTATTGTAATAAATACGCACGCACGCACGCACGCAAAAAGCTACCTAGGCACCGGCGCGTCACGGCGTTTCGAACGTCCGACGCGTCGCTTGTCACACGTCTATCATATCATCATCACCCTCATATCTCTCGTATGTGCGGTGTTGGTGTGTGTTAGCTCTACTAGCTAGCTCCCTGGTTGATCCTGCCAGTAGTTATATGCTTGTCTCAAAGATTAAGCCATGCATGTCTCAGTGCAAGCCGTATTAAGGCGATACCGCGAATGGCTCAATATATCAGTTTTGGTTCCTTAGATCTTACCTCGGTTACTTGGATAACTGTGGTAATTCTAGAGCTAATACATGCAATCAGAACTCTGACCAGTGATGGGATGAGTGCTTTTATTAGATCAAAACCAATCGACGGAGGGCCTCGCGTCCGAAGTCGTTAATTTTGATGAATCTGGATAACTTTTGCCGATCGCATGGTCCAGCACCGGCGACGCATCTTTCAAATGTCTGCCTTATCAACTTTCGATGGTAGTTTCTGCGACTACCATGGTTGTCACGGGTAACGGGGAATCAGGGTTCGATTCCGGAGAGGGAGCCTGAGAAACGGCTACCACATCCAAGGAAGGCAGCAGGCGCGCAAATTACCCACTCCCGGCACGGGGAGGTAGTGACGAAAAATAACGATACGGGACTCTTACGAGGCCTCGTAATCGGAATGAGTACACTTTAAATATTTTAACGAGGAACAATTGGAGGGCAAGTCTGGTGCCAGCAGCCGCGGTAACTCCAGCTCCAATAGCGTATACTAAAATTGTTGCGGTTAAAAAGCTCGTAGTTGCATTTGTGCGCCGCGCTGTCGGTGCACCGCATCCGCGGTGATACTGACACGTCTGCGGAGCATATCGTCGGTGAGCCGTCGGTAAAACGGCGGTTCAATATCAAAATCCTATCGCGGTGCTCTTCGGTGAGTGTCGAGATGGGCCGACAATTTTACTTTGAACAAATTAGAGTGCTCAAAGCGGGCTCAAAATGCTGCTTGAATATTTCGTGCATGGAATAATAGAATATGATCTCGGTTCTATTTTGTTGGTTTTCAGAACTCCGAGGTAATGATTAATAGGGATAACTGGGGGCATTCGTATTGCGACGTTAGAGGTGAAATTCTTGGATCGTCGCAAGACGAACATCAGCGAAAGCATTTGCCAAAGGTGTTTTCATCAATCAAGAACGAAAGTTAGAGGTTCGAAGGCGATTAGATACCGCCCTAGTTCTAACCGTAAATATGTCATCTAGCGATCCGCCGACGTTACTACGATGGCTCGGCGGGCAGCTTCCGGGAAACCAAAGATTTTGGACTCCGGGGGGAGTATGGTTGCAAAGCTGAAACTTAAAGGAATTGACGGAAGGGCACCACCAGGAGTGGAGCCTGCGGCTTAATTTGACTCAACACGGGAAATCTCACCAGGCCCGGACACCGGAAGGATTGACAGATTAACAGCTCTTTCTTGATTCGGTGGGTGGTGGTGCATGGCCGTTCTTAGTTGGTGGAGCGATTTGTCTGGTTAATTCCGGTAACGAACGAGACTCTAGCCTGCTAAATAGGCGTCGTCATTTAGGTGTGCGCCGCTCCGGTGGCGCAACTCACTGGCGACGTATTAAAATTCTTCTTAGAGGGACCGGCGGCTTCGAGCCGCACGAGATTGAGCAATAACAGGTCTGTGATGCCCTTAGATGTCCTGGGCCGCACGCGCGCTACACTGAAGGAATCAGCATGTTCTCCCTGGCCTAGAGGCCCGGGCAACCCGTTGAAACTCCTTCGTGCTGGGGATTGGGGTTTGCAATTATCCCCCATAAACGAGGAATTCCTAGTAAGCGCGAGTCATAAGCTCGCGTTGATTACGTCCCTGCCCTTTGTACACACCGCCCGTCGCTACTACCGATTGAATGATTTAGTGAGGTCTTCGGACCGACACGCGGTGGCTTCACGGCCGTCGGCGTTGCTGGGAAGTTGACCAAACTTGATCATTTAGAGGAAGTAAAAGTCGTAACAAGGTTTCCGTAGGGGAACCTGCGGAAGGATCATTAACGTGTGTGTATGTGTGCGAGACGCGTGATATGTTCACGAACGTTGTTGCGCCGCTGTTGCTGTTGCTGTTGTTGCTGTTGCGACGACGACGACGACGACGACGACGACGACTTCGTACATACCGTGTTTACACATATATATATGTAATACATCCATAATGATATATATATACGACATATATACATATATATGTACGTACGCGCGCGCGCTGCTGTTCGTATCTAATGCGGACGAGCGCGCGCGCGTGTGCGTGCGTGTGTGTGTGCGTGTTTGTATATATGTATAAAAAATAAAATGTGAAATAATTGTCTCTAGCGTCTATTACGCCTAACGGCGCAGCGGCGACGGCGCCGTGGCGGTGGCCGGTGGCGGTGGTGGCATTCGTCGAAAGTGCTACCGCCGCCGCTGCCTCCGCCGCCGTCGAAGCGGCCGGGTGGCGGAAAAACGCCGAGAGACGAGCGCCGACCGGGGCATACCAAACGGAGCGTTCGAAGCGGTGAAAATCCCCACTGCCTAGCTCAGGCCCTTTATTGTCGGTTGGCGCTATACAAAACGAAATTTAAGCGGTTAGAAAGATGACAATGTCGTGCGTCACGCCAGCTCGTTGGGGGGTGCGCGGGTCGTCGTCGTTCATCATTCTAAAGGATTCGCGTCGGGGCGTTAAGCTTTTTCGGTGCCGTTTCTTTATGAACGCCTCGGCGCACATGAATTCGACCAACTTTCGACGTTAATACATAAAAACGGACAATCAAGTGGCCGACGGCGAGAGCCGTAGGCCGCTACCGTAAGTAATAACAACATTAAGAAAAAACCATTACCCTGGACGGTGGATCACTTGGCTCGCGGGTCGATGAAGAACGCAGTTAACTGCGCGTCATAGTGTGAACTGCAGGACACATTTGAACATCGACATTTCGAACGCACATTGCGGTCCGTGGAGAAATATCCAGGACCACTCCTGTCTGAGGGCCGGCTGTTAAAATATAAAAACCACACTGTTCGGTGTAGAACGCGCGCTACGTGCGCTCGCGCCGGTCGATGCGCGCGGCGGTGACGCGCGACGCGGCGGCGGCGGGTTGGTGGGGGGTGATGAACGAGCTCGCGGACGGTGCGATGGGACGATCTCTAATAAGAGTCTCTCGTCCGCGCCGCCGCGGCTCTCACTCTCTCTCTCTCTCACTATCCGCCGTCGCTGTCGTCGCGCTGCCGCTGCCGCACTACCGCGCGCGGGCGAGCGGGCGCGCGCTCTTTCGAACAATTGACGGTTTCCGTTGAACGTTCTTCGCGACGGACGACGGACGGCGGGGTGCTGCACCCCTCACGTCCGCGTACGCGCGGAGCGCGTTTACGGTCCGTTTAAATATATCGAATTGTATTGAATATGAAACGAGTGTGAAAAGATTACACGCATCGCTAAGACGCGAGTCTTCGTAGTGCGGTCTTCGTCCGAGCTCATCGGTTCGTGTATACGATATAATAAAATATATCGGAAGCACAGACGACGCGTCTCCGACGGATGCGACCGGCAGGCGGTGAATGTTTTCTTGCGCGGCAAGCGTAACGCACACACAAACATATGTAAGTAAACATTACGTGATGTTCATGTGCGCGCGCGCCTAGCCCGATGCGAGAGAGTTCACCGCTCGTCGTCGCTACGCATCCGTATTATGTCGGTGATACGCGTCGTCGTTCCAGTGCGAACGTTATATTATCGTATCGATACGGACCGATACCGAAAGGGCCGGACGATCGATCGCTAACGAAAAGTACTCGCGCTCGCGTATGCGTGTCGAGATTTTCGTTTACGCTCGTATCATCATAATCATCATCGTCATCGTCGTCGTTCATCGCGCAACGCGTGTTGTGTGTGCAGCGTTGCGTTGTGCGTGCGCGCGTCTAGAGACCTCTAAGGACTCGCGACGCGCGCGCCTCG